>NW_004444092.1:4086005-4151088 GCF_000243295.1 Trichechus manatus latirostris
ACATAGCCAAAGATATACCATTTCAAAAATTTCTACATGCACAGTTCAGTGACATTGACTACGCTCTTCCAATTGTGCTGTTATTCTCACTTAAGATGAAAGCTTACAGAACAAAATAGTTTCTCATTTAACAGTTACTACACATGTTGCCTTATGACAATGGTTAACAATCTGACAACACATCAACAATATCCTTACTCAACCTTGGGTTCCCTATCACCAGCTTCCTTGTCCCCTTCTACCTTCTGGCCCTTGTCACTGGACTGCTGTACCTCGTTAGTCTCATTTGGTTTTTTGGGGCTGTCCACTCCCAAGCTGAATGGTGAACCTCAGAGATAACTTCACCACTGAGCTAAAAGGGTGTCTGGGGGCCATACTCTTGGGGTTTCTCCAGTCTTCTTAGGCCAGTAAATCTGGTCTTTTTTTTGTGAGTTAGAATTATGTTCTACATCCTTCTCCAGCTCTGTCCAGAACCCTCTAGAACAGAGCAGATTCTTATGTGCATTTGCTTCAACTTTCATAGCCGCAGAGCTGGCCTAGAGATAAGAGGTAGGAAGGAGGTGAAAGGGACCACATGGGGTGTGAGCCACTGCCGAGTGAGAATAAGCAACAGCAGGAAGGAAGAAAACTGGAGGTTATCCACCTTGGATAACCAGAAGTTAGTATGATTCTTTCAGAGTGTCTCTTTTTTTTTTTTTTTTTTCAGTTTTGCGTTTTTTTACCCTCCCACCTCTTATTCATTCTTTCTTCCATTACCCAAGTTTAGGTCCGTGCTGTTTTGTTTTCTATAAATTTTAATTTTTCTTATTACAGAAATAATATAACGTGTATTATTGAAAAGATTAGAAAATATAGGCAAGCAAAAAGAAAAAAAAAACTTAAAATTTTGACAGTTTAATCACTTAGAGATACCCACTGCTAACATTTTGGTGTGCATCCTTCAGACTGCGTGTGTGTGCAAAATAGAATTGTTCTATACATACCTTGTGTAACTATATCTTTTACTTGGTACCACAAATTTGCTTTATAATCATTTTTAATGGTTGGATAGTATTGTGTGTGTGAATGCTCCTTTATTTATTACTAGTCTCCTATCATTGTATATTGAGGTTGTTTTCACTGTTATCAACAATGCTGCATGAACATCCTGTGGCAAGAAGTTTGTACACATTCATAATTATTTCTATAGATAAAATCCAAGTGGGATTGCAGTGTCAAAGTATATGTAGTTGTGTGCTATCTAATCTAGTTTGACTCATAGTAACCCTGTGAGACAGTGTAAAATGGCCCCATAGGGTTTCCTAGGCTGTAATCTTTATGGGAGCAGATCACCAGCTCTTTTCTCCCATGGGGTTGCTGGTGGGTTGGAACTGCCAGTCTTTTGGTTAGCAGCCAAGCACTTAACCAGTGCACCACCAGGGCTCTTCTCAAATAGTATAGACACTCTTAAGACTCTTGGCTGTGTTGTAAAGTAGTCCTGTGGAGATCATAGCACTCTACATTGCCATCTCCTTGGTATAAACCAAAAAAAAAAAACCAAATCCATTGCCACTGAATTGATTCCAACTCATAGTGACCCTGTAGGACAGAGTAGAAATGCCCCATAGAGTTTCCAAGGAGCACCTGGTGGATTCGAACTGCCGACCTTTTGGTGAGCAGCTGTAGCTCTTAACCACTACGCCACTAGGGTTTCCCCTTGGTATAAGGAGCCCTTCTTTCTCTCTCAGGTCTTTATGGCCTCTTTCCTGGATTCTCCCCAGCTCCAGTCTTTTCCCCTTCCAATTCATTTACCACTCCTCTGCCAGATCAAACTTTCTGAAGCACAAGTTGATCATGTTACTAAAAAATGCAGACCTTTGCCTACATTGAGGGCCCTTCACAATCAGGAGGGGATCACCAGACTTTCCGTTGCTCTTGCCTTCACTCCAGCAGACCTGCACTTTTTATGACTCTTCATCTCTGGTCTTCCTTCCTTGGCTTCTGGCCCACCTGCTACCCCACTGGACCACCAGTTCTGGGAGCAGAGATTACATTCTTGATCAGTGTAATTCCAGCACTGGCCTGTGCCCAGAACACAGAGCAGGCACTGAGCCCACACTGTGGTTGGTGTACACTCTCCTTCCCTTACCTCTATCTTTACTTGATCTTCTCTTCCCTGAGTCAAGACTGATCTCATGTTCACTTGATCACAGCTTCACTCTGATGTCATGTGTTCCTAATTTCAGTAAGACTTTCCCCATCTCCTTTCTCTCAATCTAGCAATAGTCTTTCCTTCCTTTGAACCTACTGAACAGTATATCTCTAGTTCTCTTGTTACTTGCCACTTTTCCCGTTATGGACTGAATTGTGTCCTGGAATAAAAATGACATGTGGACGTCAGACCTCCTCATCTAACTTCAGAGAGAGGAGAGAGAATCACCACGTCTAACTTCAGAGAGAGGAGAGAGAATCACCATCAGCATCAGCTCAAGGCTCATTCCTATAAGGTGGAGGTCAGACATACCACCACCCTCCAATGGGTTTTACCAATTCTGACACCAGCCATCCCTCCAATGGCACTCTCTACTTACCTGCTGGACTTGCTAATTTGTTGCAATGGCCACAAAGAACTCACAGACCATTTATGAGGTTTATTTGGGAAGTAACAGGTACACTTCAGGATACAGTTCTTTGATCAGGAGAGCTTCTTCCTCAGTCATGCCCACAGGCAGGCCTCTGCCACTGGACCCTGCTTGATCTTGGGCCCTCGTGCTTGACCTGGGGCAAGTGCTCTTCAGCTCCACTGATAAGTGCCCAGAGGCACACCATTCCACCAGCAAACCTTGGGCCCAAAGATACTCAGGGGCACCATATACCTTATTTGCATGGTCCCCCCCCCCCCACCAAGGGCTACAAGCACCTTATTTGCATAATCCTACCCAATCATTTTGTGGAAGTCACAAAGACCATGGCTAGAAGGGTCATGTCAAGTAACTTACTGTACCAGACCCCCAAAAAGATGTGTTGAAATCCTAACCTCCAGTACTTGTGAACATGACCTTTGGAAATTGAGTCTTTGAAGATGTTATCAGTTTAACAAGAGGTTATACTGGAGTAGAGTGGGTCTTAATTCTACAAACCAAAAAGAGGAGAAGATACACAGGGACAGGTTAATGCAGGAAGGATGCCATGTGATGCTGCAGCTGTAAGCCAAGGACTACCTGGCTCAAATGGTTAAATACTTGACTGCTAACTGAAAGGTTAGTGGTTTGAACTTCCCTAGTGGCTCCTTGGGAAAAAGACCTGGAAACTTGCTTTTGTAAAGATTGTAGCCAAGGAAACTTTATGGGGCAGTTCTTCTCTGTCACATGGCGTTGCTTTGAGTTGAAAATGACTCAGTGGCACCTAACTAACATCAGAAGCTTGAGGCATTGGTGGTTCAGGGGTAGAATTCTCGCCTTCCATGTAGGAGACCTGAGTTTGGTTCCCAGCTAGTGCACCTCATGCGCAGTCACCGCCTGCCTGTCACTGGGGACTTAAGTGTTGCTGTGATGCTGAACAGACCAAGATGGACTAGGAGGAAAGGCCTGGAAATCTACTTTTGAAAATCAGCCATTGAAAATCCTATGAATGACAGTGGTCAGATCTGCGACTGGTTATGAGGATAGCGCCGGACCAGGCAACATTCTGCTCCATTGTGCATGGGGTTGCTATGAGGAGGAGGCTGACTAGATGGCAACTAACAACAACACCAGAAGCTAGGAAAGAGGCACGAAATAGTTTCTCTTAGAGCTTTCAGAAGGAATCAATGCAATTTCCTTGAGGCCAGCCAACTTTGGACCTCTAGTCTCCAAAAAAACCTAAAAAGCAAACCCGTTGCTGTCTAGTCTCCAGAACTGTGATAATAAACTTCTGTTCTTCTTCTTTTTTTTTTTTAGTAAAGCAAAAAGAAAGTTTTATTCGGCATATATTCAAAAGGACAGAAGTGGAAAACGGACAACCGTGCTGCCCGAGCCATGTCTGTCCAAGTTCAAGGAAATATCACCGAACAGACAAAAGTGGGAAAACGGACAAGCATGCTGCTACAGCCATGTCTGCCCGAGTCCAGAGAATATTACAGAATAGACAAGAATGGGAAAATGGACAAGCATGCTGCCACAGCCATGTCTGCCCGAGTCCAAAGACCATTACAGAATCATCAGTATATATTAAGATTACAAATGGGCAAAACCATTGAAAGCTTAGCCTTTTCAGATTGGCTAGAAACTGTGATCCTACATTTTGAATTGTCTTTCTTAACAATTATTGGTACAGGTTTCAGTAACTACAGTCAGGAGGGTCTTCACTGGTCCAACAAATGTCTATTCACTAAATGCTAATAGGAAAAGATAAGAGTAGAAAGTCTTTTTGTGTTCTGTTTGATTGGCTTTATGTGAACTTTTCCCTAAAAGATATTTGCCAAGATTATCTTAGCTATTGTCTTTATACCTCAGGGCCCAGTTGATGTGTTCTTGTGAGTCCTTGTGAGCCCAGCTCCAGCAGGGTCACATTCTCTATGCTCAAGAAGAGGGAATAATAACTCCAATATTATTTCCTAAATCATTCCCTCCTTTTGATCAGAGAATGGAGATAACACATCGATGATCAATACCTGGACATAGTCGAGATTCTAGATGGTGGCCACTGCAGGCTCTTAAACTCACGGTGCTGGCTTTCCACCAGATACCATGTGGTTCTTCACCAGGATCTTAAGAGCGATGTTCTCATCAATCACATTGCCTTAGTGAGTAGACTCAATGTACATCAGCATTTTAGCCCGAGTAAACTTCTGTTTGTATGTTGTTGCTATTGTGTGCCATCAAATCGAATCCGACTCATAGCAACCCTATAGGACAGAGTAAAACTTCCCCACAGGGTTTCCTAAAAGACTGTAGTCTTTATGGGAGCAGATCGCCTGTTCTTTCTCCTGCAGAGCAGCTGGTAGGTTCAAGCCACAACCTTTCGGTTAGCAGTCGAGCGCTTAACCATTGCGCCACCAGGGCTCCCAATCTGCAGTATTTGTCATGGCAGCCCTAGGAAACAAAAAACCTTCAGATTCTTTTAAGCACAGTATGCAGGTGCAGTTGACTTTTAGCTTTTATCCCGTGTGTTTTTTTCCCTTTGGCATAGTGTTTTATAGTGGTAGGCAGCACTTGAACTGTTTAGGCTGGACTTTAAAAGAGTTGTAAAGTGGCTGATGTTATAAATGGCTTCCAGAATGAGAAGAGTAGTTCTAGTAATTTGGAAAACAAAAATAACTTTCTTAAAGAGTCTCTGGTAGCATGAGAATCATGAAAGAGTAGTTAGATGCCTTGTTGTTAGTTGCCGTCAAGTCATCCGTGGACTCATGGTGGCTCGTGCACAGTGGAACGGGATGCTGCCCAGTCCTGTTGTGATCCGTAGGGTTTTCACTGGCTGATTTTCAGAAGTAGATCACCAGGCCTTTTTAGTCTGTCTTAGTTTGAAGGTTGTGCTGAAACCGGTTCAGCGTCATAGCAACACATAAGCATCCACTGACAGACTGGTAGTGGCTGTGCACGAGGTATGTTGGCTGGGAATTGAACCCTGGTCTCCTACACGAAAGGTAAGAATTCTACCCCTGAACCACCAGTGCTCTCCGTTATCTCTGAGTGGCACTGGCCTATGAAAATGTGACCTCTGGATTTGCGTCCATGTTAGTTGATGCAAGTGACTATTAGTGTGAAATACTGCTCCTTAGATACTAGTTACAGAGTTAATGAGAATCCTGTGATTTTCTTTTGAAGAGCATCTATCATTGTCAAAGAGGATGGGGTTGGAAAAGGAACTAAGTGAGCTCACCAGCCAACTCTGAACTTGATTGAACTTGTATTCTTTGTTGTAACTTATGCTAATACCCATTAAATCTGTAAAGCAAGACTAAAGTACTGTTTATACTAAAATATATATAAATGTTTTTAGATACCGTGTTGTAAATGACTATAGTACTATGTAATTATTCTAGATAGCCTTCTAGTCAGATTACCTTGAAAATCCAAATGATCTTGATGAATAGTGATACATTATGATTTCATGATTCAATCTATATACCTCCTACATAGATGTATAATACTTGTATCTAACAGGATTACCAAATTACATACCTTTCTGGTTTCAGTAAAAAAAGAAAATAAGTTGCTGTCTAGTAGATTCCGACTCATAGCAACCCTGTAGGACAGATTAGAACTGCCCCATAGGGTTTCCAAGGCTGTAAATCTTTATGGAAGCAGACTGCCTGCCACATCTTTTTCCTGTGGATCAGCTAGTGGGTTCCAACCACCAGCCTCTCGGTTGGCAGCCGAACGCTTTAACCACTGTGCCACCAGGGCTGCTTGTTATCAGTAACGTGCCTAAAATACTAGAGTATTCACTGACCAGTTATGATTACAAAAACCGCATTGGCATTGCCAGGGGAGAATTTGTTCGCGCACAGATATCGTCCTCAGATTTCTTGTACTGTTTTGAGAGAGGCAAGATGTCCTCTTTATTGCATTTGAAGCCTTTCTTTATTTAGACAGTTTTTAAAAAATGTCCTCTATCTAGATAATGCACTGTGTGATTCTCCTTTAACTGTGCTGGGGTAGTTTAACAAATATGATTGTTTCCTGCCTTAGCAGACAGCCAGCAAATTAAACTAGTGAGCTCAGGGTGGCTGCATGGTTGTTTGGCCTGCTCAGAGGTGGGGGTCGGGTGTGTGGAGTGGGGCAAGAAGAAAGCCTCTGTCCTGTTTTAGCTGTCTGGGGTGTGGTGAGGTGGAGGTGAAAGGCTCTCCTTTATTAAAGTATTTCTCAAGAGGAAATTGAAACATCCCTCAATGGAATGTTTCTGGGTAGGTTCATCGACAGCTTTAAGCCATCTTTTCTTTTTTTCCTATGATTTTTTTTTTAATTTTGTTATTGTTGAGAATATATACAGCAAAACATACAGCAATTCAACAGTTTCTACACATACAATTTAGTGACATTGATCATATTCTTCGGGTTGTGCAACCATTCTCATCCTCCTTTTCTGAGTTGTTCCTCCCCCAGTGACATAAATTCACTGCTCCCTAAGGTTCCTATCTAATCTTTTGAGTTGCTATTGTGAATTCATCCCTTACAGATAATTCTTAAAAGAGCACAATGCTCAAGGCAGACCTTTTTTTACTAGTTAAGCTAAAGTGGTTTTGTTTTAAGAAGATTTCCGGGTATATTTTTGATTTAAGGTTTAAAGATTAATTCAGGGCAATAATTTCAGGGATTCATCTACCCTCCATGGCTCCAGGAAGTCTGGAGTCCATAAGAATTTGAAATTCTGTTTTGCATTTTTCCCCTTTTGATCAGAGTTCTACTATAGAATCTTTGATCAAAACATTCAGTAATGGTAGCCGGGCACCATCCAGTTCTTTTGGTCTCATAGCAAAGGAGTCAGTTGTTCATGGAAGCAATTAGCCACACATTCCATATCCTCTTCCTATTCCTGACTCTCCTTCCTCAGGTGAATAGAGACCTGTTGATGTGTTTCGGATGGCTACTTTCAGGCATTTAAGACTCCAGGCACTATGCAGTGAATGAGGAGGTAGAACAAAAGCACCAAACACATTTATTAGGCCAATTAACTAGGATGTCCCATGAAACCATGACCCTAAACCTCCAAAGGAACTAGATCTCATGAGGGGTTTGGTTGTACATAAGCAGCCTCAGCATCTATTTTTGTGTGTCATCATTGTAAATATCACACAACTGATGGACAATAATTACAATAATCAGCTGTGCAACCCTACCCTTAATCAATGTGATTTTTCCATCTCTGTTAACCCTCCTTAAGCCATCTTTAAAGACTTCAAGGTCTGTGTTTTCAATCTTGACCTGTCTCCCGAGTTTCATACTAGTCCTTTTGGCTTCTTGCTGGACACCATCATTTGAAGATCCCACTGGAATCTCAGCTTTAACAGGGTCAGAATTGCTCTCATGCTTGCACAAGTCCCTTTCAGCTTTTTTTTTTTTATTCTTTATCTTTGGTGGTGGTATCATCATTCTACCAGTTAACCACATTAGAAGTCTTGGAGGCATCCTGGCCTCTTTTTTTGCCCTCAGCCTTCCACATCTGGTCATAACCAAGTTTTGTCATTCCCGCCTTTACTGTACTTCTCCAGTCTTTCCTCTTTATTCATTCCTGGTGCTTTCAATCTGGCTTAGGCCCCTGCTACCCCAAATCTAGTCTTTCCTCTTCTAAATTCCTCTTCCACACCCATCCTTTACCTAAAACAAAGATCTGAACCCAGCAGTTATTAATGTAAAAACCTTCAGTGACTTCTCACTGCCTACAAATAAGTCTAGATAGATTCTTGAGTTTGTTGTTTAAGGTCCTGCAGAGGTGGCTGACATTCTGGCTCAAGCCAATCTGTTACTCCTTATGTCCTACTAGATACAGGCTTACCAACTCCTGCATTCTTCCCTGCACACAGCACACCCCATTTGTTTTTTCCTCTATACTTTGTTCTGCTCTTTCCTCAATGCAAAAGGTCCTCTCTCTCCCCTTCCCTCCTCTTTCCATCTTCTCACACCAGTTGGAATTCTGCTCAGGTCAAATGGAAACCAGGATACCTGGTTTTCATGGTAAAATGCCACAAACCAACTGTGTCACCTCAGTTGAAATTGACTCGACAGCAATGGGTTTTTTAAATAAGTCACTGTACTTTTCCAGCCTTAGATTCCTCCAGAGTAAATCAAGAAGGGTGTAGTAGATAATCTCTATATCTTTTCAACTTTAAAATTTGTTTTTTAAATGCCACGCATCCACGTAGCATCTTTTCAACTTTCAAATTTGTTCTTTGAATGCCATGCATCCACGTAGCCCTCTACCATTCTTTAAACAGAATAAATTACTCCTTCTTTTTGTTTGGTTCCTTAGTATTTTATTTCTTCTTTTATGTTTGACATTTAACTCTTGCGTTCTGGTAGTTATATATGCAATGACTATCTCCCCCGCCTCCTCCCCACTTCCAGATAGTAAGCTCCTTGAGGCCAGCCAAGAATGTTTGACTCATGTTTGCATCCCTTCATAGCCCCACCTACCCTTGGTCTTACCTACATGTAGATTCTCAGTGAGAGAGATGCTGTGGTAGAGGGTAAAATGTCCTGGGCAGCTCTTCTCCTGTAACACATGCTGTTCCTGAGCATTCCCATGCATGGGAAGGAAGGGTTTGGGGTGGTGAATAATACAGAGATACTGTACTGAACACACCGTGTGATTTTTCCTTTCTTTTTGGCATTATTGTAATCAGGAGACATCCTGGACAACAGCTAAGTTAACATTATAACACTCATTTTGTATACAAATGTGTTCTCTCTTTAAGATGTTTAGAAGTAGTGAACTGTTCTATAAAACATACGGAAACATGTTTTGAAAACATTCCTGGTTCTTCCTCTCTCCACATCCTCCAGAGACTTGGATTTTCTCACGGTATCATTTAGATATTTGGACATTTAATATACAAAGTAGTGGCAAGGAATATTTTTAGGAAAGCATTTATGGACCTGTTTACTCCTTGGAAATCAAAGCACCTTTGGCCTGTCATGCTCTTCCTGAAGCGTAAATTTGATTATGTTGTTACCTTCCTTAGAGACTTCCAGTCATTCCTTGCTTCCGAGAGAAGAATGACCAGGCTTTTACCTTCAGGACCATCTCTGCTCCTATATTTCTATCTCATTCCACACTGCTCTCTTTTCTGCACTCTGCTGTGCAGACAAAATCAGTTCCTCACTATTTTCCTTATGTACTTCTTAGCTTTCTCGCATCTGCCTTTCTGCAGGTGTTTCTCCTGCCCAAATGCCTTCCCTTCTATGTCCATTACTGCATACCTGGATTTTATTCATTTTCAAGACCGGTTCAAATTCCATCGCTGCCGCAAAGATTTCTTTGATTTCCTACCAGAATTCTGCTATAATTGTATTGGTCCTTGTCTTATGATTTGTCTTTCCCGTATGCTGCTATTTCTAAACTAGTATTATCTGCCTTACCAGACTGTAAGTTCCTTGGGGGTCATGTTTCATGGCGTTTTATCTGTATTTTTCCCCTCTCCCTCTGTAATAACCCTGGTTCAGTTTACATGTGGTCAATAGATATTAGTAATGAATGAATATCTGTGAACTGTTTTTACATGGTATATAAAGGTATTGATGAATGACAAAGCTGCTCTATTTTGCTGTTACACAGTCATATCTTTATCTAAAGCATCTAAGCTTTAATTCTAGAATTCAACAACATGCCTGAAGAAAGATTGAGGTCTGAAGCATAAATGATATGTTGGACAGAACAGTTACATTTAAAGTGATAATGCATTCAGCGTGTCACCTTATCCTAAAATCTGCCATGTCTTTTAGATTCTGTACATTGTTATTTTAGTCCACTGTATGTAAATAAGGAGCCCTGGTGGTGCAGTGGTTAAGAGCTTGGCTGCTAACCAGAAGGTTGACAGTTCAAATCTACCAGCTGCTCCTTGGATACCCTGTGGGGCAGTTCTAATCTGTCCTATAGCATCCCTGTGAGTCTGAGTCGACTCAACAGCAATGGGTATATGTAAAAGGAAATTCTAAGTCTTTGTAAGTGTTTTCAAATTTAAATTTTATTTTTTGACAGTGACGTTTTATGTCTTTTCTTTTTAGTGTGTATTTTGATATGCCTTTATTTTCCACAAATTACTAACTTTATGCATTGTCCTTGTTCTATGTTGCAGATTAATATCCTTTCAAGAATTTGTAGCCTTTGAATCTGTCCTGTGTACCCCTGATGCTTTGTTCATGGTGGCCTTTCAGCTATTTGACAAAGCTGGCAAAGGAGAAGTCACTTTTGGTAAGGGACGTGAGTGTGTGTGCGCACCTATGTAAGCGTGGACTTCTATGAACTTTTTTTCCACCAAGAATGGAGTGTATGGAGATGCTTTTAAGAAGTAACCGTATCCCTCTTAACAAAGATGGCTGCATGTTTTGGTGTTTCAGTTTGAATGTCTTCCTATTTGAAAAAATAATTTCCTGGCTTAGTAGATTCAATATTCTGGTTTGATTTTTAGATGGGGGAGGGTGTGGCATGACTCTTCACAGTTATTTAATGTGAGAGCCGAACAGGACTTCAGTCCACTCCCTTTACAATCACTAGAGCCTTCCCCCTTGTAGAACAAAAAGTGAACACACTGCTGGAGAACAGTTACTTATGTACCTAATGCTGCTTGTCCTTACCCTGTCCTCGTGTTGAATGCAGAGGCACCACACAAGATGATGGTTCCAGGTGGCACAGGAAAAACCTTGTTTTTCTGAACATTATGCTCCCCCATAGCTGTGTTGACATTGCCTGCTATGCTGCTGCCTTTCTTTATTTGGAAAGGCAGAAATGTCTTCACGGGGATTAGCTGCAAAAAACCCTGAAGTCTTTTAAGCCCTAAGAAGAAAAGGAAGATCAGGAAGTGGTAGGGCAGTGGTAAATTATTATTTATTTATTTATTTTAATAAACTGGCCACTGAAGATAATTTTTGACAGGCATGACCATGTTTCCCTTGGGTTATATATGGTGTCCAGCATATGTGGTCTGTGATAACCACATGTGAGCCAGTGATAACATTGCCTATGAAGAAGTTTAGAGTCCTTTGGGCATATGGAACCCTGGTGGCGCAGTGGTTGAGAGATTGGCTGCTAATCAAAAAGGTTGGCAGTTTGAATCCACCAGCTGCTCCTTGGAAACCCTTTAGGGCAGTTCTGCCCTGTCCTATAGGGTCACAATGAGTCAGAATTGACTCGATGGCAACCGGTTTTGACATATGGATTGTGCTTTCGGGGTGTTGGTTAATGTGCCCATTTTAAATGTCTTCGTTCAGAGTTTTCAATGCATTTGACCTCCGGGCTTATCTTATTTGATGTATTGTGGGGAAATATACAGATGTGGGGAAAATACAGATGGTGTAATGGAGCATGGATTCTGGAATTGGATACACTTAGCCACTTCCAGCACTGCTCCTTTTTCTCTGAGCCAAGTTGATTATCCTTTAGATCCTCATTTTCCTTCTCATAAGTGTGATAACTACATAGAGTATACCCAAAACAAACCCATGGCTGTCTAGTCGATTCCAACTCATAGTGATCCTATAGGACCGAGTAGAATTGCCCCATAAGGTTTCCAAGGCTGTGATCTTTACGGAAGCAGACTACCACGTCTTTCTCCCATGGAGCAACTGGTGGCTTTGAACCGCTGACCTTTCGGTTAGCAGCCAAGCACTTAACCACTGTGCCACCAGGGCTTCTCACATACGGTATAGGTAAGATAATATAGGAGATATGTTCTACCAATCCTCAAACCCACCCCTCCATGCTCATTTGACATGGCAAGATTATTTAAAGGTAGATCAGCTAGGGCAGATGCAAAAAATGATGTATTTGCCTAGTTTGGTTTCATATCATCAAGAAGCTCAGATGCTTACCTTTAAAAAATGGCGAGGATCATTTAATATTTAAAACTCCTTGGGATAATTTTAGTTTTTTTTCCCTCTATCACCTCAATCCTTTTAGCTGCCACTGTAACTACAACTTTTCAATGGAACATCAATTTCTTACTTCATTTCCAGTTTATTACTTAAAAAAATGCCCCCATTAAAATCTTCAAGTAATACATGAGCAGCTAGCTTATGGTGGCAGTGATTTTGGAAGTAGAAGCCAGTTTGATGAAAATGTTATGATAGCTTTTTCCTGGGATGAAAAAGAGAGCCTATATGTTTGCGTGTAGTTCAGTGCCAGCCAGCTGGACTGGTATTTGGGTCAGCACAGGAGCGTTCTCTCTTGTCTCCCTGCCTTCCGCAGGAAATCTGGACAGGAGGAACAGGAGAGCTGAAGAATGAGCTTCAGAGGTTTTCCTTGATCCCGATCAGTCTTCCCTTCCTGGGTGTCAAGTGGCAACAATACCAGCTGGCATCAGCCACATGACACCACTGGCCCTAGTGGAGGAAATAAATAGGAAGATTTCCTGGTGCAGGGAGAGATGTGTGCTAGTGTGTTAAAAGAATAAGTGAAAAAGCAGGCTATGAGAGATAGGAGTCATCTGTGTGTTGTAGAAAGAAGAACAGTTGGATAAGAGTTCTGTTTGCTGTTCTTACTAGCTGCTTATTGGTTGGTGGTCAGGTAATTTCAGCTTTCTGAACCTTGTTTTCCTCGTCTTTAAAATTGAGATAATATATACCTTACAGGGCTGTGTGCGGATTAAAGATCTGTTGTCTGTAAAGGTGCTGTTTGGAAAACAAAGACCTTTATAAAAATATTACTAAAAGAAATGGCTTGAGATATCGAAGAAGGGTTTCCTTTTTGTGGGTGTATGTGAGTTTCCTTTGTTCTTTGGGAAGCCCTTTGTTTTTAACTTGCAGTTTTAACCACTGGCCTATTAGCCAATGATTTGCTGACCGTCAGTCTGCTCTATGTTGAGTACTATGCCAATCCCTGAGGAATTAAGAGACAGGAAGCTCCAGTTTCTTACTTCAGAGAGCTAATATTTGGGTTTGAAAACTTCAACACACACAAAAAGCAAAGGCAAAACAATTGTGTTACATCATCAGTTGCATATGACTGTTGTAGGAGAAAGTACAGTCCCTTCTTCCAGTACCCTGCCTTCCACAGGTAATTTGTTTCCAGGTTTGACTATCTCATTGTCTTAGTCATCTAGTGCTGCTACAACAGAAATACCACAAGTGGATGGCTTTAACAAAGAGAAGTTTATTTCTTCACAGTAAAGTAGGCTAAAAGTCCAAATTCAGGGCATCAGCTCCAGGGAAAGGCTTTCTCCCTCTGTCAGCCTTCTTATCAATGTTCCCCCGGACTAGGAGCTTCTTTGCCCAGGGACCCCAGTCCAAAGGACGCACTCTGTTCCTGGCACTGCTTTCTTGATGGTACGAGGTACCCCTGTCTCACTGCTCACTTCTCTCTTTTATATCTCAGGAGATTGCCTCAGGACACAATCCAATCTTGTAGACTGAGTCCTGCCTTACTAACACAACTGCCACCCATCTTCCCTCATTAACATCATTAGAGGCAAGATTTACAATATATAGGAAAATCACACAATACCAGAAATCATGGCCCAGCCAAAATGATACACATATTTTTTGGGGGACATAATTCAATCCATGACACTCATGAAACATGCAGAGAGAATGCTTGGTGTACGTTTATGATGAACTGATGGGGTCCTCACCCTGTGGGTGGTCATAAAATGCAGTGTGGGTTTTTCTAAGCCATCAGTGGCTATTTAGGATTAAACTGAAAGAGAAATGCATAGTATACAGAAGAACAGATACCCAAATGAACAAGTAAACAACATCACGGGGGTGTGGTAGCCTAAGAAGTGTACCTTTAGAAACAAGTACCTTTAGAAGAGCTAGCAATAAATCCGTTTTCTGGGAAACCTATAAAGAAGTTTAAGACATCAAATAAAAAATTGGAGTGGACAGAAAAGAGGACTTGACCTAGTCAATCTTGGTTTCATAAAACCATAGAATTGTTCTTGCTGGGTGCTGTTGAGTTGATTTCAACTCATAGTGACCCCATATGACAGAGTAGAACTGGGTTTCCTAGGCTGTGATCTTTATGGGAGCAGATTTCCAGGTCTTTCTTCCACGGAGCCACTGGGTAGGTTTGAACAGCCAACCTTTTGGTTAGCAGCCAAGTGCTTAACCATTGCTCTACCGGGTCTCTTTTACCCATAGTATTAAGAGAATGAAAATCCAGATCTATAACTGGGCTCTCTGTCCGTATGAGGCTGTTTGATATACATCCAATGGTATTCTCTTCTCTGGTTACTTCCTGAGTTCCACATAAACCCTTCACCTAAGAACGACCCTTTCGCATTTCAGAAGGTTATTTTTGTCCGTGTGCGTGTTTGGGGGGATAAACATGGAGAGGAGAGAGGAAGGCAGCTCCTTCTTTATCTTCCAGATTTTGGCTGATTCAGTTCTGGTGCTCATGAGGTGAGCAGCTTTTTCACACCATGAGAGGTTCATCTGGGTCCTTCCCGGGGCTGCAAGGGAAGGCTTGGCGAGTGACCTCTGGAGCCCCCGTGTCCTGCAGTCTTGCATTTCATCCAGAGTGGGAGCAGTTCCTTTTTTATCTGTTTACATATTGGATTTCCACATAGAGTTTGTTTGATGCAGCAGTTCTGTAACTAGCTCAGTGTGCTCCAGTGTTTGTCAACAAGCGTTCATACCCTGACTCACACTGATTCTGATACACGATAAACAGAAATCAGAGGGAACAAGGGGCAGAAAATCAAAGGTCACATTTCAATGGAACTATGCCCAGTTTTTTCTGAGACCTTGTTTATGTTTACCATATTTTCAGGTCTGCTTCTCTCCCTGTGTTTGCTACAATGAAGAGATCTTGATTAGGCCAATTTTGTTCCTTTGCTATCTAGTTCATTATATTCTCCTGTTTCCATTGAGGGAAAACTTATCTCTAATATTCTTGCTTTCACCATGCTTTCTGATGTTGATACCAGATATTTATGAGTACATTTTGAGATATAAACAGGTATAAAATGGGATATCCATGTAAGTTGTAAATTCTATTTAATTTTTGCAGTGATGTATGTGTGGAGAAAAATATTTTGTTCTAATTGTTTTCGTTTGAATTTTTAGCTTATTTTATATGATGGTAAGGAGCCTGATGGCACAGTGGTTAAAGCCATAGGCTGCTAACCAAAAGGTCGGCAGTTCAAACCTTCAAGCCACTCTGTGGGAGAAAGATGTGACAGCCTCCTTCTATAAAGATTACAGCCTTGGAAACCCAGTGGGGGCAGTAGTGCTCTGTCCTATAGGGTCACTATGAGTCGGAATCGACTCGACCGCAGTGGATTTGGTTTATATGATACTGATTTTTTTTCTTACCTTTAATTTTTAAAGTATGCCTTTTTGAAGTATAATATGCATGCAGAAAAATGCACAAATCATAAATGAACATCTCGATGAATTTTTACACCTGTTTTGCCACCATCCAGTTAGAAAGAGAATGATACCAGCACTCCAGAGGCCTCTTCCCAGTTGTTGTCTCCCACCCTCAGTGGGAACAGCTGACGTCTGTCACCATCAGTTGGTTTTGCCTGTTTTTAAGCTTAATACAAGTGGAACATTATAGAAGGTAGTCTTTAGATCTGGCTTCTTGTTGCTCAACATCTTGTTTGTGAGAGTCATCCACCCTGTCAGGTGTATTTTTTACCTTATTCTTTTTCTTGGCTGTATGATACTATCTTAATGTATTTATTTGTTCTACTAGTGATAGCAATTTGGGACATTTCCAGTTTGGACTGCTACAAGTCGTGTGCTTTGAACGTTCTTTTACTTATTTTTTGGTACACATATATAGATATTTCTAGGAGTGGAATTGCTGGATCATAGAAAATGTGTACATTTAGCTTCAGTAGATTGTCAGTTTTCCAAAATGGTTGTAAGAGTTTACACTCAAACCAGCAGTATATGAGAGTTCCTGTTATTCCACATCTTTGCCAACACTTGATATTGTCAGTCGTTTTTCTTTTAGTGATATCTCATTATGGTTTTGATTTATATTTCCCTGATTCCTAATGATGTCGTGCAACATCTTGATATTTATTGGCCGTTTGAATATCCTCTTTAATGGCATGTACATTTTCTGGATACAAGGCCTTTGTGGGCCATATATTTCACAGATATCTTTTCCTACTCTGTGACTTGCATTTTCACTTGCTTAATGGAGTTCTGATGAACAGAAACTTTTAATTTAAATATAATGCAAATTATCAGCATTTTCCTTTATGGATAGTGCTTCTTGTGTCCTGTTTATGAAATCTTTGCCTATCTCAAGCTTAAAAGATATTCTTCTATTTTATTTTCTAGAAATTTTATTCTTTTTTTTTTTTTCAAGTTTAGATCTTCAGTTTATTTATATTTCATCTATCTATATCTATCTCCCTATCTTTTTTTTTTTTTTTTTTTTCTGGCATGGTGTGAGAGATAAGGGTCAAGATTTCCCCTCTCCTCCTATGGATATTCTGTTGATCCAGTGCCATTTATTGAAAGTATCACTTTTCCCTTTATTACAGTGGCCTTCTGCTGTAAATCAAGTGTATGTTTGTTTCTGAACTCTCTATTCTGTTTCATACTTGTCTATTCTGCACTAATCCTACATGGTCTTAATGACTACAACTTTATAATAAATCTTGGTATCTGGTAAGTCCTCCAACTTTTTTCTTCTTTTTCTTCAAGATTATCTTGGCTTTTCTTGGCTGTTTGCATTATCAAAACAATTTAGGATAAGTTGTTAATTCCCGTAAAAACCCTGATGGAAGTTTGAATGCTGTTGGCATTGAATCTGCATGGTACCTGTCTGTATATCTGCAGAGTAAATTTCTTACTCCCTTACGTGTTTTTTAAGTAATTACATAGAAGTTTATTTAATAACAAATGTCATTCTGCCTGCTTTACCACCATTTAGAAATTTTGGTCAGTGGAGACTATAAATATTGAGAGAAAAGATGTATTATTTGTCATCTAGGATGATGCTAGTGCACTTCTACCATTTTGTAACTAGATCTAATGTCAGTGGAATCAGTAGGAAGGAATCTCAGAAGGAAGGTAGCAGAAACATGAGCTGAATTTTACATTGGAGATGAAGAGTAAGATACTCTTCATGCTAGATCGAAGGTGGCAAATTTTTTCTGTAAAGGGCCCGATAGTAACTATATTAGGTATTGTAGGTCTCTGTCACAACTATTCAGCATTGCTGTTGCAGCATGAAAATAGCCATAGACAATATGTAAATGAATGGGTGTGGCTGTGACCAATAAAACTATTTACAGAAACAGCCAGTGGGCCAGTGGGTTATAGTTTGTCAACCCCTGTGCTAGGGACTGACATGGGCATATACAAATTGATGATATTAAGAGTAGGGATTAAGACAGTAGAACGGCTATATTGTTGTGATGGTTGGTAGTTTGCTGTGAGCTATGAAACAAAGAACATTCTCATTGTTTGGAATATGGTTTGGAAGATCGTATTTATTGGTTTCAATACTATTCACAAATTCTGAAAAATATGGCTCAAAATGTTTCTGTCCAGTGAAACTTTAATTTGGGAAAAAGTCAGTTATTTGAATCATCAGGGCTAGTAAATCTCATTTTTCAAACAAGTATAGATACTTAAGATTCTCTAGCGTGAGTAGACAGTGGATGTGGGTTCTCCCACACTTTGAGTGACCTTTGTTGACATCACATGGAAACCTACCCAAGAGAGCATCCAGCCATGCCCCCCATGCTGTAATGACTGCTTTTTACTTTTTTAAGTGAACTGTGGCAGCCCAAAAATACCTGATTTAAGGTGCTGTCAGCCTGTCCCTGATCTGTTATTATATCTTAAGGGGAAATGGGCTGAGCTGCTATAAGTCCCTCCCCCTCCCCCTCACTGGTGCCTGAACACACAGCCCAGAGACCCTTGGCTAACGTTGGAACCTGAGAAATGTGAACTTTCTATTCCTGAAAGGGTGATGAGATGCTCTCCTAGTTTATAAGTAGTGATTGCTGTAAGAAACGCTTTTGTCAGTAATGATAATAAAATTAGTAATAATTACCATCATTTATTGAGTACCTAGCATGTACCAGGAAACCCTCGTGGCGTAGTGGTTAAGAGCTATGGCTGCTAACCAAAAGGTGGGCAGTTCGAATCCACCAGGTGCTCCTTGGAAAATCTGTGGGGCATTTCTGCTCTGTCCTATATGGTCATTATGAGTTGGAATCAACTCGACAGCAGTGGGTTTTTTTTTTTTTACCACGTACCAGGCAGTATGGTAAGCATTTTATATATCATCTTTTATTTAATCCTGGTAACAACCGTATGAGGTAGTGCTATTGTCCCTATTACAGATGAGAAAAATGAGAATCAAGAAAGTTATAAAAGTCCAAGTTACCACAGCTAATCACAGTCACTGGAGGAACATAGACTGGAATCCAGTGAGGCCTGACTCCAAGGTGTGGGCCCTTAGCTGCCTTACTTCTGAGATCCTTAGCCTGGGGGCAGGGGGCAGGCAATTGCATAAGATAAGGACTTGAGGTTGAGGTAAACCTTCTTCATGACTTGAGTGGGGCCAGCTGCTCACTTTAATGCTTGTTGCTTGTGGGGATTATGCTGTGGCACTTCCAACTCTTCTCTCAGTTTCTCAAGTCAGAGTCCCACTGCGGCAGGATGTGGGGCACCCACAACTGCTTTGAAGTAGGAGTTTGGGCTACTCCAGGGGCTCTCTGCCATGATGGAATGCAAAGCCAGATTGTGGGCATAGAGTGAAGTAGATGAAGTGGTGGTATGGAAAGAAAACAGGGATGTGTGCCAGGGTCTGAGTTAGTGAGAGTGTGACCACACCACCCTTTGACAGCAATTGGCCCTTTCCCCATCTGTCAAGTGATTTAATCAGCATCTTTACCAGTCACCTATTCTGTGTAAGGTACTGCGCTAGGTGTTGCCTGCATCCAAAGGTAAATAAGACCTAGGTCCATCTTTAAAGGAGGAGACTATCCTCCTGGGATATAAAAGAAGTTCATGAAATGCACCAAAAGTCACACAGACAGGTGTTAACATTCAAAATATACCCTGGAAGTGAGGTGGAGAGAAGAGGGTTTGGAGTAGAGATCAGGTGAGCAAAGGCTTAGTTAGGGTAGAGGGGTGCAGTGGGGATGTGTTCAGGGCCTCATAGGGAGCTCAGTATAATGAGATCTTAGGGGAAGAGGGCAAGATAAAATGGAAAAGGTAGATTGGAGTCCTGTTGTAGACGACCTTGAATATCTGGAGAAAGAAGTTAATTAGTTAATTCTTTCATTCATTCATCAAATTAATCTATTTATTAATCTGTATTCATTAATCTAGCAAATTAATAATTAATTCAGCAGCTATTTATTGAGCAACTATTATGTGCCAAGACTGTTCTAGTCATTTGGGATACACCAGTAAGTAAAACAAAGATTTTCTTTTTCATGGGGCTTACATTCTAGCAGAGGAAACACAATAAACAATAAACATAATAAATATACAAATTATATAGTTTGTTTGGAGATAACTGATATGGAAGAAATAGGTAAGTAGAGCATGGTAAGAGGGAATAAGAGTACTGGAATAGATGTGTGAATGAGCTGCTATCTTAATGGGGTATTTAGGATTGGCTTCATTGAGAAAGTGACTTTTGAGCAAAAATTTGAAAAAGGTAAGGGGATTAGCCATCTAGATATGAGGATGAGGGAGGAGGGTAACTGTCCCGGGGAAAAGGAATGGCCATTGCCCAGGTTCTAAGGTTGGAGCGTGCTTGGCACTTTCGAGGAAGAGCAAGGAGGATGTGTGGCTGAAGCTGAATGAGGCAGAGGGAGCCCCATCGAAGAAAAGCTCAGAGAGGTAACAGATCTGATCAGGCCCTGTAGGCCAAGGTGAGGACTTCACCTTTACTGTAAGGGAACTGGCGAGCCATTGCAGGGTTTTGAGCAGAGGAGTGACATGATCTGGTTTATATTTTAACAGTATCACTCCACTGTTGTGTTGAGAATAGACCATAGAAAAGCCAGGGTAGAAGGAGAGATAACAGCAATAATCCAGGTGAGAGATGAGGGTGGTTTGGACCAGGATGGGTGGGGATAGAAGTGGAGATGGGGAAAAGTGGTTAATTTCTGGCTATACTTTAAAGGGAGAGTCAAGAATTTTCTGATGGATTGGATGTGGAGTGTGTGAGAGAGAGGAGCCAAGAATGATTCCAAAGTCTTTGGCCAGATCAATTGGAAGTGTGGAGCTATTATCAAGTGGGATGGGGAGAACTACAGGTTTGGTTGTAGAGGCTGGAGAAGAACAGGAGCTCCCTTTTGGATGTGCTAGTTTGATATGTATTGGACGTCTAAGTAAGGGTGTCAAGTAGGTATTTAGATATATGAGTGTGGAATTTGGGAGAGACAAATCTGTGAATTATCAGCAAATTGATGGCATTTAAAGCCATTGAACTGGATGTGATCATCAAGAGAATAAGTAAAAATAGAGGTATGTCTTGAATGCTTACTATAATGTAGGACTGCAGATAGCAGGGAACAAGACTAAAAAATTCTTCACTTCATTATATTTTAGGGAGAGAGGAAACAAAATACAGTTTGATGTCAGGATATACTATCTATAATGTAAAATAGGGTAAGTTGGTAGACAGGGATGAAGACTATCTGAGCAGACCTTGAGGACGGACTGAAGATTTGTAGACACTGAGGTGGTGTGATATGGACTGTGTATTGCAGGAGGAATTGGAGCTATGGGGGTCTGGTGGTGATGGTTACTTGGGAGATGCTACATCAATCAGAGTGTCATGAAGGCCTGGACTAGAACCATGTCTCTGGATCCCACTAGGGCCATTTCTGAAAATGAATCTATATGAGTTGGCTTCTGATTGGTTGTAGAATAAGAGGAGGGTCAAAAGAAAGCAAGAAGGACCACGTAGTACCTATTGAGCTTGTTCTGCTACAAAGACGTGATGTTGCATACTTCCATGAGAGAAGGAAAGTAACCGTCATTTTTAGATATCTTTAAGTTTATTGATTACTTACTACATACCAACCACTGGGCTAAGCAATTTACATGTAATTTTTTATTTAATCCTCGTAACTTTAGAAGGTTATAATATTATATTTTTTTTCTGATGTGGAAATGGGTATGGAGAGCTTTAGTAACTTGGCCACGGCCATAGAGTTGTATATGTGGAGCCAGGATGGCAGCCTGAGTCAGCTGACTCTGTGATTCACTATGCCATACTGCCTCCCTCTGGCGGTGTTCATACTCATGAGCCGTCGAGTGGGCCCTGCATAATCTAAGTGGACATGTGTCGGCCCACAGTGGTTTCAAGATATATCAGATGTTACCCATTGCTGTCGAGTTGATTGCAACTCATAGCGACTCTATAGGAAAAAGTAGAACTGCCCCATAGAGTTTTCAAGGCTGTAATCTTTATGGAAGCAGGCTGCCACATCTTTCTCCCGTGGAGCGGCTGGTAGGTTTGAACAGGCTACTTTTCGGTTAGCAGCCAAGTGCTTAATCACTGTGCTACCAAGGCTCTTAAATGTTAGGGGGACTTAATCTTATTTCCATGAAGAAGTAGAGAACAATAAGCAAATGCATTAGTGAAGATTTTGTTTATGACTATGTGGAAAGTAATTATAAGGAAGAATGTACCTGGATTACAGTTCTTAGTATACATAGTGTGTTGCCTTAGTTCAATATGTGTCCAGGTTATTTGTCAGAATGCACTTAAAATGGACTTTATCCAGGAAAGCTTTACCTTTTGACTTAAGCAGAATTCTGAGTGGAGGGGGAGAAGCACAGGTTGGCAGAGGAGGGTCGGAAGGTAGAGTTTGTACAGACTGAGGATAGAGGGGCTCCATAGGAGATGATTCCCTTAGTTGAGGGGTGCGGCTTAAGACACATGGGCACTTGGGTGAGTGAGTGCCGTTTGATGGAACACCAACCACGGGACCCTTGATTAAGAGTTTTTATTTGATTCAAGAGGTAATTGGCCAAATGTCCATGAACAAATCAATAGATAAACAAAATGTGTTGTATCCATGCAATGTAATATTTTGATGTTTTATTCTTGTATTATTTGTTGTTAAAAATTATATAATTTTTAATTGTAAAAATATAGATACCCATTAAGAAAAATCCATTGCTATTAAGTCTGTCTGACTCATAGCGACCCTATAGGACAGAGTAGAACTGCCCCGTAGCGTTTCCAAGGAGCAGCTGGCGTATTTCAAACTGCCACCCTTTTGGTTGCAGTCATAGCTCACTGTAGCTCTTACGCACTGTGCCACCAGGGCTCCATATAGATAACACATTTGCCAATTTAGCAATTTTCGCAGTGAGACCAATTACATCAGTCATGTTGTGCAACCATCACCAATATCCGCTGCTGAATTTTCCATACATTGGAATATTATTCCGCCATAAAGAGAAACGAAGTTCTGACACATGCTACGACATAGATGAACCTTGAAAACATTATGCTGAGTGAAATACGTCAGACACAAAAGGACAAATACTGTATGATCCCACTTACATGAAATATGTAGAATAGGCAAATGTGTAGAGTCTAAAATTTTTTACTGGTTAGCAGGGGCTGGGGAGAGGAGGGAATGGGAGTTATCATTGAAGGGGTATTGAGTTTCGTTTTGGGGTGATGTAAAACTTTCAGAAATGGATAGTGATGGTGGTAGCAGAACATGGTGAATGTAATTATTGTCACTGAATTCTACACTTAAAAAGGGTTAAATGCCAAACTTCATTATATATATTTTACCACAATAATTTTTTTTTTTTTTTTAAAGGCAAG
This sequence comes from Trichechus manatus latirostris, assembly GCF_000243295.1. Classification (NCBI taxonomy): domain Eukaryota; kingdom Metazoa; phylum Chordata; class Mammalia; order Sirenia; family Trichechidae; genus Trichechus; species Trichechus manatus. The sequence goes on from NW_004444092.1 coordinate 4,109,412, forward strand.
TGGGAATCACCACAGGTTTATTTGGAGGACAGGGACAGAGTCAAAATGATGCTTGCAAATGATGAGTTTTTGTTGCATTGATTGGAGTGAGCAAAGCCAGGGGGCAACATGCTGTGATCTTTTAGTCTTCACAGTATGTATGTGAAGCGGGCAGGTAGTCATCCCCATTTTGTGAGTGGAGGAACAAAAAGTTGGGTTTGAAAGGATTTACCTGGTGTCTGAGCAGGTTGGTGCAGACATGATGTGAAGGGTAGTTTTCCAAACACTTTCATGTTACCAAGGTTCTTATTTAATAATGCTCGGGAGCAAAGCATTTTCATAGCCAGTTTTAAGAAAAAGTATATGTGTGTGTGTGTATTTAATGAAAGTGTTAATCTGAAGTATTTGGCGCATCTTTTCATGATGCTGATTTAAGACATTAACTGGACTATGTACATATTCCTATTGATTGATACTTCTTCGGTTGTATCTCTAGTAGGCAACGTTAATAACTAGCCCTGTTCAACAGATACATGGTACCACATAGATGAACCTTGAAAACAAAACACTGAGTGAAATAAGTCTGTAGTCTAAGACGTAAATCCTGTTTTTGTCTCATGAAAGTTACAATTTGACCCTCTAAAAATTCCTGTAGCATAAGTATTATACCATAGTACTTCCTTAGATTAAAATCTTTTTTTTTTTTTCCGAGTAATGCCATTACATGTTTTTCTCTTCCTTTTGTCCTCTCGGTAATTTTGATTACAGTGAACAAAACTTCATGAAATAGGTTTTATATGCAAGTTTAAAGTTATCATTCCTAGTATATGAACATAAGGACTCAATTTCATTATGCAGGTATTATTGTTGGTGGTAATGATGGTGTGTGGGTCAGGGGAGGGGGAGGAGTTGGGGTCCTGTAGATTTTAATTGAACTTGGGGTTGAGATGAGGGCTCTCTACCCTTAGGTCCTGGATAAGTGTCAAGGACTCCATGAATCGCCACTATCGTTTGTACCATTTTGTTTAACTGGGTATTTTTTGGAGAGATTGCATAGCTTTAAATGAATCACAAAGGATCGGTGATCCGCCAAAAGGCAAAAACTGCTTTTTATACAGGAGCAGTTGAACTAGTAAACATATTTTACTTAAGACTTTTCCAGAATTACTATTAAAAACATTGATTGTAGAACATTTTTTGTATAACTTAAAAATAAAATGATTATCAGTCTTTGGATCCCTTCTGGCTTTGAAGGAAGACAAATATATCCAAACAGCTCATCATATATAGTACTAAAAACAGGTTTGTAAAGCCATTTTTTTCTATAAGTGAAATAAATGTAGAGTCATTAATGAATTAGAAAAAATAGATAAAGAGCCATTGGTTGGCTGTCTAACAAAGTCTCTAAAAGGGAGTTTGTTCTAGTCTTGGTGAGGTCCAAAATGGAAGAAACTAGTCCATACCTTGTGCTGCATTGGAAAACCTTGACAGCATTGCTACTTCAGCTTGGTCATTTGGACTGGAGTCCAGAAGAAACTAGTCTAGCCTTGCCCTTTTATTGGGAACTACAGTGCCCTTTTATCCTTTAATTTTCGCTATTGAAAGATATTGTAAGTTTAGCTCCTTTAGAGTAGTGTCTACTGTTTCTGTTAACAAGTGTTCTGTGAAACAGGTTTTTCCTATTAGAAAATTGACTCCCTGAGTGGTGCAAATGGTTAACATAGTTGCTACTAGCCTAAAGGTTGGAGGTTCCACCTGGAGGCACGTCAGAAGAAAGCCCTGACAGTCTACTTCCAAAAAATCAGCCATTGAAAATCCTATGGAGCACAGTTCTGCTCTGACACACGTGGGGTCACCATGAGTGAGAATTGACTTTACAACAACTAGGAAGAACAAAATAGAAGATCATAAAGCTTAAAATTTTTAGTATATTAAGGCTCTGTGAAGTCCCACAGAAAATAAGTCTATAGGCAGTCCCTGGGTTACAAATGTTCACCTTATGTACAACCCACAGTTAAACCAACCCTGGTAAAACCTATTATATTAAAAATTCAAGGATCATACAATAGTTTGTAATAATAAACAGGCACTACTTTGTGATGGACATCAAAACATTATTATGTTACGCTAACAGTATTTGTAAGCGTTTCTTTAATGTTTTTTATGCATAGAAAGGTACACTGTATATACTATATACTAGGACAAACATCTGACTAACTGACATTAGATACGAACCATACCTAACTGTTCCAATTTATATACAAATTCAATTTAGAGGCAGACTTAGGAACAGAACTCACTCGTAATCCAGAGACAGCCTGTATATAACTTTAAGTTAGCATTTATCAGACTTAATTGAGCAGGACCTTTCTTTCGTGTGTGACACCTAGACAAAATCTACAGAGCAAATGAGGCAATTTCTAAGGTCCTTCTTAGCTAGTTAATTCTCTGACCTGTACATTGTTGTTTAAAGGAGCCATTTCTAGGTTCACAGTTAGATTTTGTCCAGAAACACCTGCTGTGACAAAAGCGAAGTTAGTGTGCTGTGAGAAAACAGGCATGCCAGATAGCATGAGGAAATATGTGGGAACAAACCACTTTGGTCATTTTGATTTATATTGCAGGAAATGATGAGAATCAAAAGTACGGAAATGAGAAGTTCTGAAGGTGAACACCAAAATTTCATATTAAATATAAAAAGCTCGAGGAATGCCAGTATTGGACTAGAAGAGGGCAGACCTTTAGTCATAATTATTTAAGCTCACTGGAAAGGAGATTGTTATTATTATAAGTGTTATTGTTGTTATCTTTGTAAAGACACTTGGAAAATGAAATATTCAAAAAAGATAGCTGAGGGAAAACAGTTGAGTCAGAAGGGGCATTATTTGGTGGAAGTTGTCAGTTAATATCTGGGAGACTAAAAATGCAGACACATAAGGATATTTTTTTCTGATTTTGGTGTTTCACAAAAATAATGTTATTTTGGTGAAAGAAGCATATTGTCCTACAGTAGATCTTATTTTAGTTTTGGATCTGAGTATATCTTCTTAAATACACACTCACACACATACACATACACACACTCCAAAAGAAAATAAGAATTCCAGATAAAGAACAGTGTGAGTTTTGATAAGAATTGTGGCATGCCTGAGCACTGAGTATCTTGTCAGAGATCCTGGAGACTATTCAGAAGCTGTTCCAGTTCATTGGGTCAAAAATCTACAATTTACAAAAAGCTAAATACGGATTTGCACGATTGACCGTAATGGCTTCAATTTTGAAAGATAGTAGTATCAGAGAGCACTTCCACTTGGTGGGATAATTTGAGAATAGTCCATGCTCAAATGACTAAAATATTGTACTTTTTGCTACTTCATCACTCCGTTTTAAAAATGGGGAGAAAAAAAAAAAAGGGCAGGCCTGTTGAGGAGGTGGAAGAATGCCAATTGGAGAGTGTAAATGACAATAACCGTGTGAAGCCACTCCTTAGTTAACTACTGCCTGAAGGTCAAACATTCTTTAGAAGACTGTCAGGGTATAGAGGGGCCTGACTGTGGTAGGCTTCTGCCCATGTATACACGTGCATGGGTGTGTACCTGTGTGTGTGTGTGTGTGTGTGTGTGTGTGTGCGCGTGTGTGAGATGAAGGGAGAAGAGAACTCGCGAATAAGAAAGAAGAGGTAGAGAACAGAATGCCAAGAACAAGTTCTAAAACTTGGAGCATCGGAAAAATTTGACTATTTTAAACTGTACTGCTCATTTAAAAATAGTAAAATTATACCATTATTCTTTCAGTATGAGAGAGATAAAAATACAGTTTTTCTAAATTGGAAAATTTGCTGTAATCTTGCTGCTAATGACTGATTTCTTCCAACAGTTGCAAGGCAGAGTTTGCTCTGATAGGTTGATAAAGGAAACAAAATCAAGAACATATTGGAAGTTCTCAGGGAAAATTACAGTTTAGGTGTATGTTGGGGGTGGATAGTTAGACATTTTAATTGAAATAAAACAGTTTTATACTAATATGGGATCACTGTGGGTGTACATTTGTAGTACATCTGCTTTTGAAGCATTTAAGTAGGGTTAAATGTATGTTAATGCTTTTGCAAGAAATTATTTTTGATAGCGTCCGTCTGAGGAAACTAGCTTAAGAAATTGACTTTTAAAATAATATAGATGTTATACTTGGTTTAGAGAATGAATTAAGAGCCTTTGTATGCTTTAAGGATTTCAAGGAGTGGAAGTTTTTTGGTGGTGTTTTTCTCTAGTGGTAATGAAAGGTAACAATAATTAACACGACAGATGATTAAAGCACATTTATATATCCAGAGAGTGACCACTGTCTGGTATATGCCTCAAACACCATTTTAAGTGACCAACTTTTGATATTGGGAAAGACTGCTGATGATTTCTTCTACCAGGTAAAAATAGTTTTTCTACTAGATAGACTGAAAACATTTCAGTTTGCTTCTCTGCCATTTTAGTTGATGCATGTGTTAGATGGTTAATATCTAATACTAAATACCAACCTGCATTTATCTTTCTTTTTTTCCTGTTAGCCAGCATTCACTATGATGACTTAAATAGTGTATTAATCTTGAGGATTTATAGATACATCAGATTTTAGAATAGGAGGGATTCTTACCAATAAGACAGACCATGGTTTCTCATTGTATTACCACGAAGGTATTGTTACAACTCTGGACTCTGTGGCTCCATCTCAAATCTCCTGAATCAAAATCTTTGGGTGCAGGGCTTGGGGGAATGTATTTTGAACAAGCTCTCCAAGGGAACATGGTTCCCACTGCTGTTGAACAATGGCTCATCTAGTTTTTGGCTTCCTTTCATGGATGAAGAAACAGGCCCAGAGAGGGAAGTGACTGGTTTCAAAGGAACCACAGCTCTGTCTTCTGGCACTTGAAGGACAGTTTTCTTCCCAGGATGCTACACGACCTCATATCTGGGTAGTTCCATCCCTCTGTAGGTACAGAACTGGAAGAGTTTTAAATTAGCCCTAATATTTTCATACACCTACGGTGGTTAAGAGCTTGGCTGCTAACCATAAGGTCGGAAGTTCGAATCCACCAGCCACTCCTTGGAGACCATATGGAGCAGTTCTGCTCTGTCCCATAGTGTCACTATGAGTCAAAATTGACTCGACGGCAAAGGTTTTTTGTTTTTGTTTTTGTTTTTGCACCGTATATGATGTCAATATAATATTCAGCTCAGCTTGCTTGTATATGAGTGGTGTGTCTGTGTGTGTGCTTAGTTTTTGAAGGATACTTAGTACCACTGTACCTACATGTACAGAATAATAAAAAAGTTTACTGGGCCTTATAGAGAACTCAGTTTTAATAAGAGGGGCTGCCAGTGTGAAGTACTTCTTCTGTACTTACTCTGTTTTAATGGCTCCCATTTTCCCCCTAGAACTTCCTTAAGCGAGTCTGAATTGTAGCCAGAATACTTCTTTCCTCTTCAGACCCTTAACTGTGATTAATATAAAAAGGCACTTGTCAAAAGGGTTTGAAATGGCAACCTTGATATCTCAGAGCATCTGGCAATAGAGATAGGTCTGCATCCACTTACTCCATTATGTTATTTAACTTAGAATTCAGCAATTTGTCTTTTGCTCGCTGTTTAAAAGACGACGGCCATATAAGCTGTTGTTAACCGGATCAGCAGGGTGGAATATTTATTTCCCTTATAGCAAAACTGCAACTTTCTTTGAGGATTTAGCACACATTAGAAAAGTGCCCCCATGGAGCTGTTCAGAGATAAAGTGTGGCCGCTCAGTAGCCCTCCCTTTGCCCCGAGAGGGGTTACTTTCGTGTTTAACAAAAATATCGCCTTTTTGTTTATTGTATTAATAGAATTTTTAGAATCCATGGAGAGATATTATGGTTCAGTGTTTCAAATAATGTAGCTTGATGAATCTTTTTTATTTTAATGGGAAACTCATTTTCATTGATTTGCAGCTTCAAAAAGTGAATCTTTTAGAAATTAAAGTGCATTAATTTAGTTATTCTGTATGGAAACAAAAACGTACAAAGTTAGAATTTGCATAAGTGAAGACCTTGATGATTTCAGATTATAGTGTGGTGGAGGTTAAGGAATAAGAGCCCATAGAATTTGTAAAAACAAATTCAGCCTAACCACTTAATGGCATGTGCAAGTAATTTGCCAATTAAATATTTCTGGTATCTGAAAGATCTTCAGAGTAAAGAGTGGAGGTTCTTAATCTTTTTTAATTTCATACTTTCAGAAACATAATAAAAAATTACTTAGTTTTTGATCACTTTTCATTCAAAATTTTAGTATGTGAGCTAAGGGAAGGATGGATTTTAAATATTTAATGAAAACTATTGCTTATTGAGAAATGTATAAGCTGTATTTCCAAATAACACTGTGCCTGTTTTTTTTTTTTTTTTTTTTTTGTATCATCCATAAATATTTGGTGCCCAGATAACCTTTTTCATTATAATTAAGAATTTAGATTTTGGAGTTCTACCATGTTAACGGGCACATACCACGTTCAGAACATTTTGCTAGGCACAGTTAGCTCTAGAACAACCCTCTAAGATATTTTATTCCCATTTTACAGACTGAGAGAATTGAGTCAGAATAAGTAATGCCAGCAAATGCCTACTGTCACTCATTAGTAAGAGATAGAGCTGATGGTCTCTGCTTTTTTTTTTTTTTTAAATTTTAAAATTGTGATAAAAATATATGTAACAAAATATTTGCCATTTCAGCATTTTTAACATGCACAGTTCAGTGACATTAATTACATTCATCTTGTTGTTCAACCATCACCACTAGTCAGTTCTAAATTTTTCCATCAACCTTAACAGAAATTCACTGCCCCTGAACAACGACTTCCCTTTTTCCGCCCCTCCCTCCTGCCTGTGGTAACCACTGATAAATTTTGGTCTCTATGCATTTGCCTATTCTAGATATTTTATATAAGAAGGATCATATAATATGTGTTCCTTTGTGTCTGACTTATTTCACTTAGCATAATGTTTTCCAGGTTCATCCATGTATCAGAACTTTTCTATATATTACTAAGTAATATTCCATTGTATGTATATACCTCATTTTGTTTATCCATTCATCTGTTAACGGGCATTTAGGTTGTTTCCACCTTTTGGCTATTATCAATAGTGCTGCAGTGATCACTGGTTTACAAGTAATCTGCGTTCCTGTTTTCATTTCTTTTGGGTATATACCTAGAAGTGGAATTGTTGGGTCATATGGTAATTATATGTTTAACTTTTTGAGAAACTGCCAAACTGTTTTCCACAGCAGCTGTACTATTTTACAATCCCACCAGCAATGGATGAGGGTTCAGTTTCTCTACATCGTTACCAATACTTGTTTTCTGTTTTTCCGATCATAAGCATCCTAGTGGAGGTGAAGTGGTATCTCATTATGGTTTTGATTTGCATTTCCCTCCTGACTACTGGCACTGAGCATCTTTTCATGTGCTTGTTGGCCATTTGTATATCTTCTTTGGTGAAATGTCTTAGCTTTTTGTAAAAACAGTTTTATGGAGATACAACTCTTATACCATATAACTCACTCATTTAAAGCGTACACTTCAGTGGCTTTAATATGTTCACAGAATTGTGCAGTCAATTTCAGAACATTTTCATTACCCCAACAAGAAACCCATACCCTTTAGGTCTAGTTTCTCTCACCAGTGTTTTTTAGTTTTCAGAGTATAGTTTTTTGCATTTCTTTTGTTAAATTTATTCCCAAGTATTTTACTCTTTTTGATGCTATTGTAATGGAATTGCTTTCTTAATTTCATTTTCAGGTTGCTCATTTCAAGTGTATAGAAATACAATTGATTTTTACATGTTGATCTTGTATCCTCCAGCTTTGCTCATTAGTTCCAAAAGTTTTTTATTGGACTCCTAAGAATTTTCTGTATACAGAATTCATGCCATTTGTGACCCAGCTTTTAAAAATCCTAATCTTTTCAATACAACCATGCTCTGTAGCCTGGGAAATTTATTAGGGAAAATTAGTTGACTTTTTGAGGTTGACTTTAGGAAAGAAACAACTGCCACTTTGTAATTGTCTTTTTATGATCTTAAAAAAAAATCAGTGGACTTTTCAACTATAAATGTTTGTGGAGAAAGCAGAGACCCACAAATAAACTCAAAGGATTCTTGAGCTTATTTGGTGAAGTCTTGTTTTAAATAACATCGCCATTATAAGTAGGTATGAGAACTATAGGCCTTCCAAACATAACTTGTTTGGCACAGACTGAAATAATAATGACTATATGTTCTTTTAAGAGATAAGCATTCTAATTGGCTTCCACTTTCAGGAGGAGTGGCTGAGCTAAGAAAAATATTACTCTAAAAGTCATGTGTAACTGTAGCACTAGAATGTGAATTTAGTACCCTGGTGACGCAGTGGTTAAATACTTGGCTTCTAACTGAAAGGTCAGTGGTTAGAACCTACCAGCTACTCTGCAGGAGAAAGATGTGGCAGTCTGCTTCCATAAAGATTACAGCCTTGGAAACCATATGGGGCAGTTCTACTCTGTTCTGTAGGGTTGCTGTGAGTCAGAATCAACTTGACAGCAACAGGATTTTAATATACTCTAGTAGCACTAGAGTGTAAATGTAGTACTAGGTATATATTCTAGTGCTACATTTAGTTTTGCGTCTTTGCCTATATAACCTCAACCTGGGTTAGATTTTAGGGCCCTATGTTTTAGACCAGGGAGATCTTACTCTAATTCTTAACTTAGTTATAGGTCTCCCAAGTGATGCTTATTTGAAAGCCTTCAGTTGGTGAGTTATGTGTTATTCTGAACCAAATAAGCAACCAAAAGGATAGGACATCTTGGGTTTCCTCTGCCCTTCCTAGGACCACAAGTTAGGTCTGAATAGGCTAGAGAATGGTAAAGGTTTAGTGATAGGACAGCCCCAAGGTTAACTCCTGGAATCTTTCACAGTAGAGATTGTGGGATTGCCCAGGGAAGCCATAGTAAAGAGTAGAAGTGGATTTCAAAATCACTTGTGTTTTTTCAGTTTCTCCTTTCCAGCACAAAGCATGGAGAAATCCAAAGAACAAAACAAATGTTAAGTGAGAAAGCTGTTTGTGCCTCTAAAAAGGAGTAAAGAATATTGATTTGAGATGGTATTATAATTTGTAATGTCTTTCTTCCAAAGTAGGGGAGGGGGTAAATCATTGTGACTCTTGGTTTATAAATGTTATTTCTATTCATAAACTTGCAGGAAAATGTGGGGACAAACATTTCAGAAAATGAATACCCCAGAACAATTTATCAGAGCAACATGAAATATTCAGAGACTTATGAGCCCATAAAATATTTTTTGGGGAAATACGTAACTTTTTCAAGGTGGCAAGATTTAATTTTTTTAAAAGTTTATTCACTGTGAAGATGAGTAAAAATATTGGTAGGTTTCCTCTTTACCAAAAATCTTCCTGCCCTCTTGCCCTGATCATTTGGTTTGTCCAATTAGAATGAATGGCTTAGTAATCTATGACATTTGAGTACCTAAGCTGCTGTTAGGTAAGCCAGGAGAGTGAAAAATAAATTTGGCAGAAATTGTACCAAGTGGTAAAATAAACAACTCCAGGTCTTTTTTTTGTGTGTGTGTTCTGCAGAGTCTCATGGCCAACTGTTCTTCCCATAGCAAATGTGTCTTCATCATAAATGTAGCATCAAGTCCTTGGGATTTAAAAATAATATTTGGTGCTGTCAAGTGATGCCAACATCTGTGGCTGCCTGGAGCAGGGTGTGACCCAAGTGGCTTCGGTACAAAGGGCTCTGATCCATAAACCATTTCAAAAGAAATGAACCTTTCTTCATCTGTTGCTCTCTAATGAAACACTCCCTCTCAGGTCTGCTCGTCTGCATAAATCCCCGACAGCCTCATATGGCTCACATCAGGTTTTATTTTCTCCCAGAAGCCTTCCTCTTCCATTTCTTTAAGTACCTCCCTCCTTAAATTTCTCTTTTCCTTGCCATGAGGACCCCTGCAGTTTAGCACTTAATAGGGTATACTCTTAAGATCTGTTGTTTAATTATTGCTTATAGATTAGATAAAGCACCATGCCTACTGCTACTTTTCCACTTCGCATAGGACCTAGGACAGGGCTCATAAGCTGTGCTCCTTAGCAGTTGATAGCTACTAGCTAGCTAAGAACTGGCGTTCTTAAAATAGCTGGTATGTTAGAACAGCTGAGAAACTGATAATGGGGCCATGTACTCAAGGTCATGTGATTTGTACACTACTCAACTCCAGGAGACACCAGTCCCATAGACCATGAAGTCAATGCCGTCCCCTGTAATTATGCAGCTTGGTGGCCCTGCATGTCCTCCCTGGTCTATAAGTGGCCCGTGTTTTCATGTCACTGTATTCCATTAGCTGGTCTGGAGAGTCTTCCCCACTTCTTCCCTTGCATATTTTTGTCAGTCTCAGTGGGAAGTTGAAAATGAGGAAGAAGTGAATCTAACTGTTCCATAACTCTTTAGGACTTTTGTTTTCAAAATTACGTTCTGATCCCTTGCATCAGAAAAACATGGGGTGGGTGCTGGTTAAAATGTGGATTCTTGGGCCCCAGCCCAGGAGTAGAGCTAGGGGTTTTAATGAGCAAAACTGTTGATTCTTATGCACTTCACTAAAGACATGATTGTTGAAACAGCTTCTTAGTAAGGCGGAAATTATAGTGTCTTAAAGGGTTAATGCAGCTGTCCTTAACCTGTTGTACTGTCCACTGTAAACCTTTTCTGATTCATTTAAAATCAGTCACTATTCAGTGAGTAGTTGCTCTGTGCTCACCACCATGCCAACTAGACTGGGAGAATGGATGTGAAAAATATGGCCCTTGCTCTCAAGGGGCTAATAACCTGTTGGAAAGAAAATATACACAATAAGTATGTATACATACACACCTTTATATGATGCTTTATATATGTATAGATACACACGTATATAGACATATTTTTAAACAGATCATTATCAAGAGCACCTGTCTATAGAATTATCACTTTGATGTCACTTTGATGACCAAGGTACTCCTGACCCAACCGATGATCTTTTCAGTCACCTCATATGCATGTGAAAACTGGAAAATGAAAAAGAGAGGCAGAAGAATTGATGCATTCAAATTGTGATGTTGGTGAAGAATATTGAATATACCATGGACTGCCAGAAGAACAAATAAATCAATCTTAGAAAACATATAACTTGAATGCCCTTAGAAGCAAGGATGGCAAGACTTCATCTTGTTTACTTTGGACATGTCATCAAAAAGACCAGTCACAAGAGAAGGACATCTCGTCTGGTAAAGGATCAGCAAAAATGAAGAAAGCTCTCAATGAGTTGGATTGACACAGTTGCCTCAACAATGGGCTTAAACATTATGGAGATGGCACAGGACCAGTCTGCGTTTCATTTTGTTATATGTAAGGTTGTCCGTTTTCATAATTGAGAGGTATTTTGGGGATCACATATAGTTCACCGTGACCAAATTCCAGTGTATTACTTCAAGCAGGCATTTACATGAGAGACAAGCTCTATGGAGTAGGGACTTAACATAAATAGCCATTAGAACAAGCTTAGCACGAGTTAGCTGCTATTATTAGTAGGGTTTGAACCCAAGCTATTTGAATTGTAGTTTGGTAGTTTCTTCTCAGATGTTTTAGAGCTGGAAGGAAACTTGAAGAGCATCTCCTCCTACTTTATTTTATTGACCCTCGATCAGACTCACTGTGATCTTTTTTTTTTGGTTTAAATCCTAATCCTTGAGTCACTTTTCCTTGTGTCCTGTCTCCTTTTTCCTAAAGGTGATAGAATAAATTCAAGGAAATTTAGGATTGTACTTTAAAACTTTTATTTTATTGTCCCCATCAGGGCCAGCCTGAGGTTTTCTGCTACCTTTTATAAAATTTATGACTGGCATAATTCTGATTTTTACTGCTTTCTTTATGCAAATATACACCCAATCTTTTGCTGATGGCAGCACTACTGTTTCTTCGTGGCCAGACTTAAAAATTTTTCTGGAAACTTTAAAAGCATGGAATAAAAACTTTGTGGGTGAAATGGAGGTTGAAATAGGAAATTGGGGGAAATAGTGGAAACACGTGCCAAGATTTTTGGCACCCTTTGGAGGTCTAAAGAACTTTTTTTTTTTTTCCTTTCTTTCTTTTCTTTAGTAGAAGCAAAAGCGGGGTGAGGGAGGTGTCAGGCACAGTTTGCTCATAAAAATAAGAAGGTTTGGAAGATATATTTAAATATATGAAGGCCAGGAATTCATTAATATAATGATAATTTGTGCTTCTTTCACCTTCTAAACACCCCTTTGGAGGAGACTAGTAAATTAAAAAATGAAGCTTTAGAAAAGTTACATTTTTGTATTCTTTTCCCCCTCTCTCTCTGAGTCCTCTTACAGTTTTGTAGTAGAGGTTAAGAAGAGGTGAAGAATGAGTACTAGTACTTCTGGTTGCCCATCTTGAAATGTGATTATATGGACAATTTGACAATTTCCTTCAAACCATGAGAGCGCAGCACAAAGTTAAAGCATTGGGCTGCTGGCTCTTTCTTCCATCTCTCTTGTCTCCAGGTGTGGTTTTGATAAATTGCTGGACTTTTAAAACCTCACATAGAGGATTAGGGGTATTGAATATGAGCTTTAAATTTTTATCGGATTTCTAAACTCTCCAAAAAAAATCTATATAGTTAATAACTTGATAAAGGACTGTATTTAAGACATGTATAGTATTATGTGTCTGTGTCTATGTATGTATGTGTGTGCCCTGCCACTAAAGATTGAATTCTCTCCGCTGTGCCTAAAAAATGTCAATATATGTTGAAATAAAACAAATGAAATAATTAGTTCTAGTTTCCTAGTGCCTTTTAGCCTTTTTTTTTTTTAAATAACATCTTGATTTCCCTTCCAGCCTCTGTTTTGCTTTGGTGGGCTTATTAACTTTGAATTCTTGACTGATTCCATGAAGATTATGATTTTTATTTCTGCCATGGTTTTATAATCTGTGTGTGTCTTTAAAACTGAATTTTTTTTTATAAGAAGAGAACAATATTCGTTTAATAACTGATTTTATAAGAACCTGACTTACTTTTAATCAACCTTTCTTTTCTTTTTTCAGAGGATGTTAAGCGAGTTTTTGGACAGACCACAATTCATCAGCAGATTCCATTTAACTGGGATTCAGAATTTGTGCAACTACATTTTGGAAAAGAAAGAAAACGACACTTGACATATGCGGAATTCACTCAGTTTTTATTGGTGGGTCTAGCTTTTAAAAAGTTAAAAAGAGTAAATAAATAAAACTGGGATTAAATTGGATACAAAAAGATACTAGTTTTGACTGGAGCCCCAAACTCTTGATTTATTTACAAAAATTCTACCCCTGGCAAAACTATCCGATTTATGGATATTTCTTTATTAGTACATAGAAATTATTGAATTAAATGGGGTCTTACAGAGTGTATAGTGGAACCTTTTCATGTTTAAAAAGCATACATGCTGAGACTCCATGAAATCAAGTGATTTTGCCTAAGATCACATAAGTAAAGAGGATCAAAATTGGAACTTGAACTCTAGGTTTGTGACTCGTTCCGCTACTGTTTTCCAACATTTCTTTTCCCCCCGAGAAATGGGTGCATGTCATGATCAGCGTCTGTCTTAGTTATCTATGTTGCTGTAATAGAAATATCACAAGTGGGTGGTTTTAACAAACAAATTTATTTTCTCACAGTTTAGGAGGCTGGAAATCTGAATTCAGGGTGCTGGTTCTCGGGGAAGGATTTCTCTCTCTGTCCGTTCTGGGGGAAGATCCTTGACTCTTTAGCTTCTGTTCCTTGGCTCCTTGGTGATTTTCATGTAACTGGCATCTATCCTCCCCCAACTGTGTTTCCTTGCTTAATCTGCTCTTTTAATATCTCAAAAGAGATTGATTTAAGACATACCCTACACTAATACTGCCTCATTAACATGACAGAGAAAGCTCATTCCCAAATGGGATTATAACCACAGGTATAAACCAAAACAAAAACCAAACCTGTTGCTGTCGAGTCGATTCTGGCTCATAGCGACCCTATATGTATAGGGGTTAGGATTTACAACACTTATTTTTGGGGGACACAATTCAATCTGTAACACAATCTAACTATAGAATCAGTTCACCTGAGACCTTCTAGAGTTCGAAGGCACTGGATCTAAACATGGCTGCTCATTGGAATCACCAGGGGAGTTTTAAAAAACACTGTTGCCTGGAAGGTACCCCTTGTGGCCCTCTTCCATTCATAACCTCCCACTCCAAGACAACTACTATCCTGATTTCTAATGACATTGATGAATTTTGCTTGTTTTGTACTTATGAAAATGAAATCACACAATTAAAAAAAAAAAACCTTCTATCATCTGGGTCCCCCCCTTTTAGAGACTGGATTGAATGGGTCTTGGGGTATTTAAAGCTTCCCGGGTGCTTCAGTGTATAGCCACTTTGAGAAACATTGTTCTCAGGGCACTTGTTTCCCTGTCTGGGGTTAAACTCTGTAGAAGCTGTCTGCATTTCTGGGGTACATCTTACCTGGCCCAGTACCCCCAGCCCTTCTCTCCTTACACCCTCCCATTAGTGTCATGTCGTTGGCCCACTGATGTTGCCAACAGAAGAGTACTAACGACATAGGATTACTGTTTAGTTTTCTTCCTTATGCATGATTTTAAAGGTGTTTTAATGTTAACATTTAGTCACCAGACGTCTATATCTATATGCTATATTGGTCTATATGATAAACCACTCCTTCTTTTGGAATTTTATGCTTTTTTTTGCTTTGATCATATCTGGGTCCTGAGGAAAACTTTGCCAAGGAATTCACCTTTGGTTCCTTGTCACTAGAAATGTCATCTGTAGCTATCTTGGTGCCTCTGCTTTTTTCTTGTGTCCGAGACCTTACCAGACTCCTCAGAGGAGTGGTTAGAAACACAGCACCCACACGTACATGATGTTGTGGGGGCTTCATTCAGCAAGTGTTTTTGGTACATTCTCAGGCCCTAGTATATGTGACAGGTTTACTTTAATAGATGTTTCTCTTTTTTACTTTCCTTTTAACGGTATCTTTATGATATATAGAGTTTGGCATCCTATTTAGTTTACTTTCACTTTCCTGCACAAGATGTCTTAAATCTGCCTTTGTATTTTTTAAAAACATGTTAATGTCTGTGAATCCCCATTTTCAGTTCTGTATAAACATAAACCTATTTCAGTAACTCAGGTGGAGAATGGAATGTGGGTTGTTGGATTTTTGCTGTTGTTTACACAAGACACGGGCACGAAGTAGGAGGCGGTATTCATTTTGATGAGAAATAATGACAATAATGCTGTTGAGACAAATGCCTCAGATTGACTTTATGGAACATAACCGAATTAACTTTTAGTCTTAATGGGATGTTAGCAATGGTAAGGATGATCGCATTTCCCTCTAAGCAAGTATCAATTATGCTGAATTGAGTCAACTATAAAACCATTCACAGGAGCTTCTAGGCCTTCTTCAAGATATGGGGAAGTCCGAGTCAAGGATTAGATGACTCAGGGCTTACCAGTTATATTTCCAGTTGTAACTTATAGGGCATTCACTTAAATCTGACTAGATTCTATTTAAAAAAAAAAACTTGTTGCCATTGAGTTGATTCCCATAGTGACCCTGAAGGACAGAGCAGAACTGCCCCATAGGGTTTCCAAGGCTATAAATCTTTATGGAAGCGGACTGCCACATGTTTCTCCCACTGAGCGGCTGGTGAGAACCACCAACCTTTCGGTTAGCAGCCGAGCGCTTAACCACTTCGCCACCAGGGCTCCTTGATTCTATAATAGTAAATGCAAACATCCTACAGTGTCCTGCTTGGGATGATTTTGCCTTTGTAACCAAAATGTAGATGTTAAACTTTTACTAGATTAAAATGGTTGTAGTGGTTAATTGTCTTGGTCAGGGCATTTCTTTCGTGTCCTATCTCAGACCCAAATTTAAAGGAATTAATGGATGGTGATAGGCTTTATTTGAATGCCTAGGAAATGACAGTTTTGATGAATACCACTGGGTCACTTCCCTCAGCTTCAAACGCTTTGTTTGCTTCCTTTGAGCTTTTTTCTGAATACAG
Source organism: Trichechus manatus latirostris (assembly GCF_000243295.1). Lineage (NCBI taxonomy): Eukaryota > Metazoa > Chordata > Mammalia > Sirenia > Trichechidae > Trichechus > Trichechus manatus. The sequence goes on from NW_004444092.1 coordinate 4,125,560, forward strand.
ATAAGGGCTTCAAACCTCTACTTCAAACACTTTGCTTGCTTCCTTTGGCCTCTTTTCTGGATTCAGGTAGCTTCTTAAAGATGTAAGTGAATTTAATCTCCTGTGTTTTAGGCTCCTGCTTTGTCAGGCATGCTCCCACCCCTCTGCTCTAGGCAAGGCTCAGAAACACGGGCACAGACTCCCCAGCTGGCGCCGAGGCTCTGAAAGCAGATGCTTGCTGTTTGAGATGTGAAGGTGCCGCCCCCTGCATGCCGCTGCCTGTCACCTCGTGAGGAAGAAGAGCAGCCGTAGGGACAGCTGAGAAGTGCTTGTGGTTTCGGGGAGCCTGAGTGCAAAGTAGAGACTGTACTGCTCTATCCCACTGAGGGTCCCTAGAAGTTTGCTCAGGCCTGACATTTGCGTGTGTTACCCATGCTTATGTCTGTATACATGTGTGGGGCTGGTGGGCCAGTTCTCTTCTGCAGTGCCATTTTCTGCAAGTTCTGCTTTTAAATTTTTTTTATTTCTTCATTTAATAAATGTTTTGCTCTATCTGAGCAAGTGTGAGTCTGTTATAAGCCACTGTATTCATTTCCCAGGGCTGCTGTAACAAAATACCACAAATTAAGTAGCTTGTAAGAATAGAGAGGAGCCCTGGTGGCACAGTGGCTAAGCGCTCGGCTGCTAACCAATAGATCAGTCATTCAAACCCACCAGCCACTCCACGGGAGAAAGGGTCGCTCTGGATGGGAATCGACTTTACAGCAATGGGTTTGGTTTTTTTTGGTTCATAAGAATAGCAATTTATTGTCTCACAGTTCTGGAGGCTACAAGTCCAAATTGAGGATGTCAGCAGGCCTGCCCTGCCTCCAAAGGCTCTAGGGAAGATCCTTTCTTACTGCTGCCGGCTTCTGATAACCCCAGGTGTTCTTTGGCTTGCAGCTGCATCAATCTCTGCTTTCATCGTCACATGGCCATCTTCCCTCTGTGTGTCTCTCTGTGTCTTTTCTCTTCTTTTATAAGGATACCACTCAGATTGGATTGGGCCCGCCTACTGCAGTATGACCTTATATTAACCTAACTGATAGTATCTTCAAAGACCCTATTTCCAAACAAGGTCATTCACAGATACCAGTGGTTAGGATTTCAGCATATCTTTTTGGGAGACACAGTTCAGTCCATAACAGTCACCTTATGGCTGTGAGGATTTCACTTGGCTCACATGTTCATCTGTGTATGGTCTGGACATTGTGCCCAGCCACTGAGGTGGTGGTGGTCATATAAGCATCGCTTGAATGGTAAGCTGGTATGTCATTTTCTGTGTGTTGGTTATAAAATTCATAAAGTAGAGAATCAATTTTATATCCTTTGAGTTTAACTTGCCTTATTTATACTTTGCATCTAAGTAATAATGTTGAAGCAAGTAGCATGGACAAAAACAAAGCTTCCTTCTCACGTCCTTGTTCCTGGTTCGTACATAAAGATCTCAAAAGGGAGGGAGTGGGGCCTCATTCCTGTCATCCTGTTATGGATCAAATTGTGTCCCTCAAAAATAAATACTGTAAATCCTAACTCCTATATGGTTGGAAACCCTGGTGGCATAGTGGTTAAGAGCCACAGCTGCTAACCAAAAAGTCAGCAGTTCGAATCCACCAGGCACTCCTTGGAAACTTTAGGGGGCACTTCTACTCTGTCCTATAGGGTCACTGTGAGTCGGAATCGACTGGAAAGCAGACAGCAGTGGGTTTTATACTTGTGGTTGTTACCCATTTGGGAATGGATTTTCTTTCTTATGTTAATGGGACAGGGTGTGTCTTAAGTCAATCTCTTGAGATATGAAAAGAGCAGATTTAGCAAGCAAGCAAGCAGAAATGGGGAAAGACAGATGCCATGCCACATGAAGTCTCCAAGGAACCAAGAAACTGAAGCTGAAAAGCAACAAAGACCTTTTCCCCAGAGCTAACAGAGAGAGAAAGCCTTCCTCTAGAGCTGGCACCCTGAATTTGCACTTCTGGCCTCCTAAACTATGAGAAAGTAAATTTTTGTTCGTTAAAGCCACCCACTTGTGGTATTTCTGTTATAGCAGGGCTAGATAACTAGGACACACCCAATCATTAATACTGTTGCAGCTGTTTCTATTCCCAGTTTTATCATCTCCATTTAATTGTGTGAATGGTGGTGTATATGTGTGGATATGAATACAGCTTTGTATGTATATGTATTTTAAAATATTCTATAACCTTTTTGACATACCTCAACTCTCAGCTTCTAAAACAAACCTCATTTTATGATTGGTAGTTGAAAAATGTATTTTCCTGTACTGAATCTTTTAGAAGGCGATTTGGAGAAATTTTCCTGTTTTATACCATCAGAGAAAACAAAATCCTGTTCTGTACCTGACACAAGGAGCCCAAGTGGGCTCAATGGTTATGCACTTGGCTGCTAACCATAAAGGCTGGCAGTTCAGAACCCACCAACTGCTCCACAAATATATGGTTGTCTGCTTCCATAAAGATTACAGCCTTGGAAAACCTATGGGACAGTTCTGCTCTGCCTACAGGGTTGCTAGTCGGAATCAACTCAACGGTAGTGGGTTTGGTTTTTTTTATTTGTTCTGGTTTTTATACCTAACAGAACCGTTTTCATAAATGGTATTAATATAAAATTTTCTACCCTGTTTGGAAGTATTTTTTGATGCTGTGATTATTATTCTATGGGAGAAGCCACTCACTTGTGCAGTGTTTGCTGAGCATCCACAGTTTGCTGAGAGGCCTTGTGCAAAGAGCTGAGAATCCAGAGATGACACCACCTCTTGAGATTTAAACCTAAAGACAACATTCAAAGAGTGGTTAGAGCAGTCATCCAAAGTATAGACTTATAGAGCCAGGTATGAGCAGAAAGGCCATCTATTTAACTGCCTCCTTTTACAGATGAAGAGACTGAAGTCTTTTGCTTTGAGGCTCTTCTTCAGCTGAGGTGGATGTTGTAGACCCCTGGGGCACAGAGAGGCACCTGGGGGCACAAATTACTGTTTGTTAAAGACCTCTTGGACTTTTCTGTCAATATATTCTGTTAAGGCAGCACTAAAGTTACTCTCCAAAAAAAAAAGAAGTAATAACTAATTTCTGTACAGTCTTTATAAGTGTACAGATACTAGTTATTATTAGTTATAATTGTGCCCTAAGTATTCCAATCTCTGATTATAGCATCCTCTCAGTGCTCTGAGACATAATTATCATTATCCCCTATTGCATGCAAAAGAATAAACAGGCTGTAGAGTAAAATTTTACATTCATGGGTAGTTTTCTGGGGAGAAGACCCATAGCTTTCATTAGGTACCCAAAGGGGTACCCCAAAAGAACAAAGAGGAACTGCTCTAGAACTTAGCCATTTCTGTACGGTCATAAGCATGTGAGGGATTCACAAATATTATGCTATTACCACTATATTGCACTACAGTATCTTAGACTACACTGCCTCCAGAGCCAGGCTATGAACAGTTGTTTCATGTTCCTGGAAGGGGCCGTGCTTCTCAGTGAGGGTGCCCAGTCACGTATTGCTGGACATTTAGCTTTCCTGGCCCCTACCCATTAATTGCCAGATAATGATGATCAAAATTTCTTAGGTTGGGATGGATGTTACTGTCATTTCCAATTATTTCTTGATGCTGTTTCATAATCTTGGGTGGTATATATTTCATATATAATTATCACACTTTTGAAACAATCTGCACATAGTTTCCAATGATTCCAACCTCAAGATAGAAAAGTCTAGGGTTACTACCAAAGCCAATATTCTTGTTAGCTCTAAAAACATTCACCCCCTCTCATATAGCATTTTCCAGCTTAGAATATGCTTTTACTTGTGTTTGTCCTTACAATCATCTTAGGAGCTAAGTAAGGCAGTTACTATTGTTTCTGTATGAAAGATGAGTGTGGAGAAGCTTAGAGATGTTTTCCCAATTTGTTCAAGATCAGACAGGTGAAATTGAGGTTGAATTTAACTTTCCTAAATGTCTGGCAGTGTTTTTCAAATTTTAGTGTAAAAATTATTTGAGGCACTTATTTAAAAATGCAGCTTCCTGGGCTCCTTGTTCCCCAAGAGTCTGATTCGTAGGTCTGGATAGAGCCTAAGAAACTGGCTTTCCAACAAGCATCCTGAATTGTAATGCTGTTGGGGGTCTGAGGACTACATTTTGAGAAACACTGATCTAAACTAGAGCATTGGTGTAGACTACAAAACCTTGGCAGTTTAAAAGTATAGGATCCAGTCTTCAAGTCTTCATCCTGAGGCTGGTGGAAGGCCTAGAGAGGCAAACATGATCACATTTGCATTTCAATCTGGCTGTCGTGTGGAAGATGGAGTGAGAAGATAGACTAAGGAGGGGGCGACCAGTTGGCTAATATCTAAGCCAAGAGTGAAACAACTGTGGCCTGAGTTAGGTAGATGGTAACAGTCATGGGCTGAAGTAATTGAATTTAAGAGAAGTTAAGGGGTAGACCTGAAAAGGCTTGGTGATTTAATAGGATGGGGACAGTTACAGATTTGCAGAACTCAAGGTTGACTGCCGGGTTTTAGGCTTGGTCAGGTGCTTAGATGGTGGTTGTCGTGGTTTGAATTGTATCCCCAAAAAATATGTGTCAACTTGGCTAGGCTATGATTCCCAGTATTGTGTGGTTGTCCTCCATTTTTGTGATCTGATGTAATTGTCCTATGTGTTATAAATCCTAATCTCTGCCTGTAGTTAATGAGGCAAGATTAGGTTATGTTAAAGGGGATTAGGGTGGGATGGAGCACCTTTACTCAGGTCACAACTCTTATCCAATGTAAGGGGAGTTTCCCTGGGGTGTGGTCTGCATCACCTTTTATCTTACAAGAGGTAAAAGGAGAGAGAAGCAAGCAGAGAAAGGGGGACCTACTACCACTAAGAAAGAAGAGCTGAGAGTGGAGTGTGTTTTTTGGACTCAGAGTCCCTGCGCTGAGAACTTCCTAAACCCAGGGGAAGATTGATGAGGACCTTCCCCCACAGCGGACAGAGAGAGAAAGCCTTCCTCTAGAGCCAGCACCCTGATTTCAGACTTCCCTTAGCCTCCTAAACTGTGAAACAATAAGTTTCTGCTTGTTAAAGCCATCCGCTTGTGGTATTTCTGTTATAGCAGCACTAGATAACTAAGACAGTGGTATCCTTTATAGATACCTGGGAAGATATAGGAAGAGGAGGAGGCTTTAATGAGCTGCAGAATAGTGTTTTGCACATAGGAGCTGCTCACATGTGTGTTGGTTGATTGACTCTGTCACCTCTCCTCAGTTGCTTAAAGTTAGGATGGTACTGTAGAAGCCTTATCTATGATCCTATGGACTTCAGCTTTTCCAAGGATTCTTTTCCCCATTTTATGGAGCCAGGAAATTTCTTCTGTTTCCAGGGGCCTTCGTACTATGGCTGTAGGACTAGGAATCATGAAGAAATCTGTAGTGCTCTAAATAGATGGAGAGGCAAATTTTGAAGCTGGGATTCCATTAGTTATCAAGAGACAGGATAGCTGAGTCGGGAATGAACGGGGTTAATGATCCTAGCTAATGTCTTCTCATCAATTAGAGTTTAAGAATGCAGATTACCTGACCCAACAGGAGCTCTGATCAGGGGTCTAAGTGTTTTACAGTCATTTAATTCAGGTGCTTATTTTGTCAGACGAGAATGATGAAACCCGAGAGGTAAATCATAGTTGATAGAACTGGCAATAGAACTTGGAAATTAGAGCTGTGTCTGGTGTACCAGACTGACTATTCTTATCGGTAAAGACCCTTGTCTTCAGATCACATGAACTCCATGATAACCCTGTTGCAACTGAGCACCTTTGGCTCTTTTCTGTTAAATTGAATTGCCATTTATTTTGTCTTATGATTCAGCGTGGCATGAGGATCAGCCCAGGTCCTCTATGTGTAAAATAGATATTTTGATTATTCAGGTTATGAGCACTAGAGGAGTAAGCAGCTGCTTCCAGGTACTGATGGTTCTACTTGTCCCTCTAGAAGTGAGAGCGTCACAGCCACTAATCAGCTGTCATCTGGCCTCTACAGTCATCATTGCTTCTGGTTTGCTACTATATTGGTCATGCCATCCTGGTGTAAGGAAAAAATTTCAACACAAATAGGCTATACATGTTAAAGACAAGTGGCCCACTCCTCAAACAAAATAAAACATAACTTCAATTTACCACCTTCAACCAAAACATCAAATTCCCAAGCTTTGGGAATGATAATGGATTTCAAGCTAACCGCAACAACAGCCGAAAATCACTTGTAGTAGAACTCATTAAAGCCGCAATTGTCTAAACAGGATAGTGGAAAATTAACAAGCTTTTTGCTTAGTATTGGGTAACGAGTCATTTTTGCCTCTCCTCTGTTCCCCAAATTGGCATCTGTGTTAGTTACAATACCTAGAACATGGACCTTTAGTAACCAGACACCATGATTGCCTTTGCATTTGCAACATGTGAGTGTTTTTTATGTTGATTTTAAGTTGGACCAGATGGCATCTGTAGTGTAGTTTTGGTAGCATTTCATAAATATAGCACCATTTGATGCTCTGAAATGAAATAATCGATAAAGGCGGCTAATGTTGTTTACCCTCAGCTCTGCCAATAGATTAGATCACATTTCTGTCCAAATGGAAGCCATTGCTAGTTTGGAGGTGGGTGACCAGAGATGAGGTAGTATCCTGGTCACTTGGAGAACTCACGCTGTACACTATCTACTCTCTGGGAGAAGGAAATCAGGATTCATGGTGCTGTTGTGCCCATGGTGTTAGTCAGCTTGCTGTTCTGTTGAGCGGTCTGTTGTGCAGACTTTTACAGTAACATCCTGGTAAAAATGAACACTCCATACAGCATCTCCCCAGTTGTTACCTGCTGTGAAGTTTAATGTTAGAAGAGCAGGGAAATTAAGATGGAAAAGCTCTGTACTTGGTTTCTGCCAAGGTGTTGCTGTGCATGCTGTACCACATGTGACACTGCTTCTGAAGACCCTTTTAGTGAAAGTCCCCACCCAGTGAATTGGGGATGAAATTTCACCCTGAACTCTGAAAGTCTGGTGGCGTGGGCTGAATGTGGAGAGCGCGGAAAAATGCTAAGAATGGGAAGAACTTAGCACTCTACCTATTTTGTTGTTATATTTTTACTCTTTAAAATCTATGGTTCTTTATTTTAATTAGAATATTTTGCGACAACTTAGCATAAAATTATGAAAGCCAGGTGGATAGTTATATAGTAAATGGTATTCAGGTTCTGATAGTTGATGTAATATAAAATTCGTATGAAATAAGAGCTAAATTTATACTGTATTTCTTTTTTTTTAGGAAACCATCTTTATGCATTTTTGTTCCTCGTTCTGATAAACATGTCCTGCCTATTCCCCCAGAATTCTTCTGCCACCACCATTAAAAAGGATTTCTTTTGAATCATTTTCTCTTTGATAACTCCCTTTTATTAAAGTTTTAGTTTTTTTTTTAATTTTATTTCAAAACTGTATAAAACTCAAACTTGCAGATTTGCTAGGAGTGTTTTTTGGCGTTCTGAGCTTTGTAATATAAATCATCTGGATCTGCCCCTTGTTTTGAGGGTCTGTTTTTTTGTTCCTGATAAATTCTTCTCAGGGTGAAGCACAAACTTGCATGTCTGAATAGGGGTGGAGAGAATTTTTGCATTCAAAATATACCCACTTGAAAATAGGAGATTATTAAGGAAATGACAGGCCTGGAACTATTAGAAGCATGAATGTTAGACCTAAAGTAGTATAACCCCTATATGTGTTTATTTCTGTACAACTAGCAATTTTGAAGAGTTTGATTTTTTTCCCACTATAGCAATCTGAATGTGTATGTTGAAGCACTTGGAAACTGCTACAATAAAAGCCTCTTCCATTAATCATCATGCACCAGAAAAGAAGGAACGGAAAACAGCTCACTGGCAAATATTAGAGAGAAACTGGGCCTCCTTGTATGTGCTTGAGCAAAGCTACCCCAGAGGTAGCAGTACAGCCCTTTGCTCTGGGGTCTTCTAGCCTTAGGTGACACGAGGGGCCCTTCCTTTGTAGTCAGTTCCTGGTCTCCATCAGCAGCATTTAGTAAGTACATGTTGTCTGACAGGAGCCCTGGTGGCACAACAGTTGAGCGCTCAGCTGCTAACCAAAACATTGGCAGTTCAAACCCATCCAGCGGCTCCACAGGAGAAAGACATGACAATCTGCTCCTGTAAAGATTGCAGCTTGCAGCCTAGAAAAACCTGTGGGGCTGTTCTACTCTGTCACATAGGGTCACTATGAGTCAGTGACACCTAACAACAGCGACAATATTGTCGGATGCTGTTAAGAGCTCTCTTCACAGAGGCATGCCAGCTTCCTAGCTCTCTGGGTTTTCTACAAGGTCTCAGGCCCTCTTTTTTATTATCTGTACTCACTTATTTAGGTATGAGTTAGATTCTGTTATCTGCCTGCTCTTTGTAGGCACTTTGAGGTGATTGCATCCATTTCTGCAACTATTATTTCTTTCTTCTGCGTTGTGTAGGCCACCCCCTGAATTGAGCAGGCAGTCTCGTGTAGGTTAAGATTGTGGCTCTGGAGCCATACCCCCTGGGTACGTATGAGTTTTGTCTTTAGCGCTGTGTGATGGTTGGCTGTTCTTCACCTATTTTTCCATCTACAAAATGGTGGTGATGTAGGGATTTACCTCATAAGGTTGTTGGGAGGATTCAAAGAGATAATGCCAGAAAACATTTACCACAGTCTCTGGGGCACAGTATATACTTAATATCACTTGATAAATGTTAGCTTTTTTTCTCCCCTCAAATTCTATTGTCTAAATTTCCCAGGTTTATATTTCTACCAGTACCTCCAGCTTTCTTTTGTTTATAACTACATAAACTCTTCTCACTCCAGGTTTCTCATTATGGTCAGCAACCTCAGCTTTTTTCCCCTGAAGTATTTTCCTTGGGGAGTCCCTGAGTGGTGCAAACGGTTGACAGTCTGGGGTGTTAACCAAAAGGTTGGAGGTTCAAGTTCATCTTGGAAGAAAGGCCTGGCGATATACTTTGAAAAATCAGTCATTGAAAACGCTATGAAGCACAGCTCTACTCTGACACACATGGGGTCTCCATGAGTCGAAATCGACTTGTAGGCAACAACTGGTAATTTTTCTTTGTGGTAGATTCTCCTGTTTCTCCCATCATCCAAGATGAGAATTCTTTGAAATATATCTTGTTCCATTTCTATAGTCAAGTCATCAGTAAAACTTCATAACAGCTCTTCTCCATTTTTCTGTTCAAATCTACTCTGATATTCTTACTTATGATTTCACCCAAGTCAGCGTAGGTTAGTGGTTAAAAATCTCAACTTTGGAATCCGACATACCTTTGTGTGAGTCTCAGCTGTGCCATTTCTTAGCTGTGTGACTTTGGACTAGTTACTTAACATCCCTCCATAAGCTTCAGGTGCCTCTGTGTAAAATGAAGACAACAGTTGTTTCTTCAAAGAATTATTGTAAGGCTTAAATGAAATGCTGTCTTTGAAGTCTGGGCATAGCCCCTGGCCTATAGTAAGTGTTTAAGCATTCAACTGTTACTGCTATTCTCCACCCCGTCTAGTCTTCGGGTTTCGATTCCTGTGGCTGGTTCAAAATGACTCAGCAAAACTGCTGTTGCTTACCAAGTGCTTTTTGGAAAGACTCAAAGAACTTACATTGGAAGGGACTTCAGAGACTATCTGTTTAAACCTTTCACCTGGACAAAAATCAAAGCTATAGTTTATTAAATGCCTGCCATACATGACCTCCAGTTTGCAAAAGCAAATGGTGTTCTACAAGATAGCCCCAGGCTCTTCGATGCCAACACACATACCTAAGACTTCCAGTTAATTGTGTGAAGACTGATATTTGAGTTTGGCTCAGTGCTATTCCAAGTCTTTTATTTTTATCATCATACCATATTGCTTTTATAACCCCCTCTATTAAAATGAAATAAAATAAATTCCTTGGCATATATTCCCTGGCTATAGTTGAACAAATATTTCCAATGATATGGAACCTGCTACTTTGCAATGTATTTCATTGGTGAATAGTTCTAAAGCTTAAATACTTCTTCCGTGTATTTTGTTAAAACCTGGCCCACTGCTAGCTTCTCTGCACTGATTTTTTCTTTTTTTTTAATAAGAAATATAGAGAGGAAGTCTAATCTCTCTTTTACCTGTTAGTCCTTTTTGTTTTGTTTTGTTTTTTAAATGCAAGGACATACTCTCCCTCCCCAAATAACTTTTTTTTTTCTTTTTTCTGATAGCCCTTTAACCTTTAAATATTTGAATGTAACTATTAAGTCCCCCATTGTTTTCCTGTCACCTACATGCATGGCTTGTTTTCCTGTCCTAGTTCCCTTCATTTTGGACGGGAACATTATTTCACAGATGCTATATCCATGCATACTAAAAGCTTTCTGCCCCAGTTTTACCCCTTCTGGGTTCAGATCTAGGAACATCAGTCTGTCAGTGGACCTGAGTACATGTTAGATTTTCCTATGCATCCTCATTACAAATGCATCCCCTGTCCCCTGTATAAACATTGCTGTCACTCTGGCATCTGCTTCCCAGTTTGGCAATCCAAACAGGCTGATCTGGGTGTTCTGGCTCAGTGTTTCTCAGAAGGTGGAGTAGCCAAGGAAAGTGATAGAGTTTTTGATATAATGATCTGAAGATCCCTAAGGCTCTGAGTTATAAACTAGGGAAAATGTAAAAAACAGAATGTAGTTTCTACTATTGTTGAGAGTAATCTTGGTTTACAATAGCCTAAACAGTAGGTCTGGCAATTCAAAAGGGACAATGCTCATCCACTTTCAATTGAATATATACGGTGGTCATTTTTCATTGTAGGATGTTTAACAGTTCATTTGTTCCTGCCTCTTAAACTGGAAGCACTGTACCGAGAACCCCTTTTTGCTCAGTAGATCATAGAATACTTGTGACTCATGGAATACATATGACTTATGGAGCCCTGGTGGTGGAGTGGTTAAGAGTTCGGCTACTAACCAGAAAGGTCGGCAGTTTGAATCCACCAGCTGCTCCCTGGAAACCCTGTGGGACAGTTCTACCCTGAGTCTGGATTGGCTTGGCGGCAATGAGTTTAATGACTTACGATAATGAGGATGGCACAGGACTGGGCATTGTTTCGTTCTGTTGTACAGAGGGTCGCTATGAGTCAGAACCGACTCGACAGCACCTAAGAACAACAACAACATGATAATGTATATCATTAATTGGGCACCTACTGTATGTATTTTGCCTAGCACCATAAGTGGGATAGAGAGAAATACAGAAATGTAAACAACTGATTATAATGTCAGGTGGAATAAGACAAGCCTTAAAATTGAGGTTTGGGCAGGCTACCAGATGAATTCAGATCAGCTGTTTTTGGTTAGGGGGCCTAGTAATACTTTAGCATTTAAGCTAAGCCTTGAGAAAGTAGTGGATTTCAGGAGCTAGAGAAAGGAGTAGTGGGCCACACTAGAGGAGGGAAGAATGTGGAAAGGTTGGCAGGGCTGGGCATGGTGTGATGGGAGATGATGCTGACAGTAACTCCTGTCCAGTCTTGAGTGCTCTACTTTGAATGGGTCTTTATGGTGAAGGGTTGTCAGAGGTATCTGCATAGGGGGTTTGAGGTCAGATTTGAGATTCTAAAAGGCATCTGGTGACATGTGCAAGGTGGATTGTGAAAGTCAGAGAGAAGCGCCTCACTGACAGTTGGAACTACGGTAGATATTTAGACAAGATCTGAGGGGGGCCTAAACCGGTGCCGTCAGGAATGAAAGGAAAAGATGCATTTGAATAAACTTTCAGAGGTCTAAGTGACACAGTTTTGCAGCTGGTTTGCTGTGGGGAAAAGGGAGATGGAAGAACTAAAAATGACAGATTTCTAGATGAGGTAACCAGAGAAACAACATGCTAACAATTAAGCTTTGAACATGGTGGGCGGGGGGTGAGGGAGCAGCAGGGTTGAGCGCTGGGAGTGGGGGCATACAATAGTGGATTTAGTGATGCTTAAGTGTTATTTTTTATCAATGCATCTTGATTGCATATTTGATCAATTTCAGACTGCAAACATTGGTAAAAATCTTCAATTTCTTCATCTTTGGCCTTAGTGGTTGGTGCGTAAATTTGAATAATAGTCATATTAACTGATCTTCCTTGTAGTCGTATAGATATTATCCTATCACTGATGGGGGTATACTTCAGGATAGAGCTTGAAATATTCTTTTTGACAATGAGTGTGATGCCATTCTTCTTCAGTTTGTCATTCCCAGCATAGTAGACCATATGATTGTCTGACTCAAAATGGCCAATACCAGTCCATTTCAGCTCATTAATGCCTAGGATACTGATCTTTATGCATTCCATTTCATTTTTGAGGACTTCCAGTTTTCCTAGATTCATACTTCATGCAGTCCACGTTCTGATTATTGTTTGCAGCTATTTCTTCTCTTTTTGAGTCACACCACATCAGCAGTTGAAGGTCCCGAAAGCTTGACTCCATCCACATCATTAAAGTCTACTCTACTTTCAGGAGGCAGCTCTTCCCCAGTTGAATTTTGAATGTCTTCCATCCTGAGGGGATCATCTTCTGGCACTATATCAGACATGGTTCCACTGCTATTCATAAGGTTTTCACTGGCCAGTTTTTTCAGAAGTAGACCGCCAGTTCCTTCTTCCTTCTCTTTCTTAATCTGGAAGCTCAGCTGAAACCTGTCCACCATGGGTGACCCTGCTGGTATTTGAAATACCGGAGAGATAGCTTCCAGCATCACAACAACACGCAAGCCACCACAGTATGACAAACTGACAGACAAGTGGAAACAAAGAATAAGGGTCAGTAGTTGAAAAATATGTCCTTGGTGACAGAAACAACACTGGAGATCTCATGATAGAACTTTGCAAGACTAACGACTTCTTCATTGCACATAACTTTTTTCAGTAACAGAAATGGTGACTATTATGCACGTGGACTTTGCCAGATGAAATACACAGGAATCAAATCAATTACATCTGGAGAAAGAGACGATGGAGAAGCTCAATGTCATCAGTCAGATAAAGACCAGGGGCCTACTGCAGAACAGACCATCAGTAGCCCATATGTAAGTTCAAGCTGAAGCTGAAGAAAATTAGAACAAGTCTACGAAAGCCAATGTACAACCCTGAGTATATCCCTCCTGAATTTAGAGACCATCTCAATAATAGATTTGATGCGTTGAACACTAATGATTGAAGACCAGATGAGTGGTAGAGTGACATCAAGGACATCATACTTGAAGAAAGCAGAAGATTGTTAAAAGACAAGAAAAAAAGAAAAGACCAAAATGATGTCAAGAGAGACTCTGAAAACTTGCTCTTGAATGTGGAGGAGCTAAAGCAAACAGAAGAAATGATGAAGTAAAAGAGCTGAACAGATGATTTCAAAGGGTGGCTCCAGAAGACAGAGTAAAGTATTATAATGAAACATGCAAAGACCTGGAATTAGAAAACCAAAAGTGAAGAACACATTTGGCATTTCTCAAGCTGAAAGAACTGAAGAAAAAATTCAAGCCTCAAGTTGCAATAGTGAAGAATTCTATGGGGAAACTATTAAACAATGCAGGAAGCATCAAAAAAATAAATAAATAAAAGGAATGGAAGGAATAGATAGAGTCACTGTACCAAAAAGAATTGGTCGACATTCAGCCATTTCGGGGGGTAGCATATGATCAAGAACTGATGGTACTGAAGAAGTTTAAGCTGCACTGAAGGTATTGGCAAAAAACAAGACTCCAGGAATTGACGGAATACCAAATGAGATGTTTCAGCAAACGAATGCAGTGCTGGAGGTGCTTACTTGTCTATGCTAAGAAATTTGGAAGACAGCTACCTGACCACTGAATGGAAGAGATCCATATTTGTGTCTGTTCTAAAGAAAGGTGATCCAACAGAATGCGGAAATTATTGAACACTATCATTAATATCACATACAAGTAAAATTATGCTGAAGATCATGCAAAAACAGCTTCAGCAGTACGTCAGCAGGGAGCTGCCAGAAATTCAAGCCAGATTCAGAAGAGGACATGGAACCTATCATTGCTGATGTCAGATGAATCTTGGCTGAAAGCAGAGAATACCAGAAAGATGTTTACCTGTGTTTTATTGACTATGCAAAGTCATTCAGCTGTCTGGATCATAACAAATCATGGGTAACATTGCGAAGAATGGGCATTCCAGAACTCTTAATTGTGCTCACGTGGAATCTATACATAGACCAAGAGGCAGTTGTGGGAACAGAACAGGGGGATACTGCGTGGTTTAATATCAGGAAAGGTGTGTATCAGGGCTGTATCCTTTCACCATACTTATTCAATCTGTGTGCTAGAGTAAATAATCCGAGAAGCTGAACTGTATGAAGAAGAACGGGGCATCAGGATTAGAGGAAAACTCATTAACAACCTGTGTTATACAGATAACACAACCTTGCTTATTGAAAGTGAATAGGATTTGAAACACTTACTGATGAAGGTCAAAGGCTACAGCCTTCAGTATAGATTGCACCTCAACATAAAACAAAAGCCTCACACCTGCACCAGTAGGCAACATGATGATAAACAGACAACATATTGAAATTGTCAAGGATTTCATTTTACTTGGATCTACAATCAAAGCCCATGGAAGCAGCAGTCAAGAAATCAAACAGTATATTGTATTGGGCAAATCTGCTGCAAAAGACCCTTTAACGTGTTAAGGAAAGATAGCCCTTAGAGGGCTAAGGTGCACCTGAACAAAGCCATGGTATTTTCAGTCGCCTCATATGTGTGCGAAATCTGGGCAGTGAATAAGGAAGACAGAAGAATTGACGCCTTTGTTGTGGTGTTGGTGAAGAGTATTGAATATATGATGGACCGCCAGTAGAACGAATAGATCTGTCTTGGAAGAAGTACAGCCAGAATGCTCCTTAGAAACAAGGATGGCGAGACTTTGTCCCACATACTTTGGACATATTATCAGGAGGGACCAGTCCCTGGAGAAGGACATCATGCTTGATAAAGTAGAGGGTCAGTGAAAAAGAGGAAGACCCTCAGCGAGATGGATTGACATAGTGGCTGCAATGTTGTACATAGGGTTGGTTACTATGAGTAAGAACTGACTTTATGACACCTAACAACAACAGTAAGTGTTATTTTATGGCCTTAACAAGGTACCTACGTGGATGTATACTCTAAACAGAAATTCTGGCGTAGCAGATAGGAGTGAGTAATTAGAATCTGGGAATCAAACTTTGGCATAAAAGGTATCCTTGAGGCCTTGGTAATGGAGGACCTTGCTTGCAGAGTAGAGTGAGACCTCAGAATAGACAGCTGACGAATGCCTCGATTTAAGGAGTGAGTGGAAGAGATGCCAGAAAGATTTTAAGGTCCAGGAAAAGAATTTCAGTAAGGACAAATTGGATCAAAACTGGCAGATGCCCAGCTGAGAAGAAGTGTTTAAATAGAATGATAATGCTGACTCTTACTATTAAATATCTTGTTTTTTTTAATATATTTCATTGTAGATAATATTGAAACTACACGTTTAGAGAGAAAAGTATAATGACCTACCACTGTACCCATTACTTCAATTATTATCAATATTTTATTAGTTTTCTTACACGCCCCCCCCCCCCATTTGGGGGGAAACAAGAAGAGGATGGAATACTTCAAAGCAACAGCAGACTTCATGTCATTTCTCCCATACTTTGGTTTCCACTGATTCATAAGGACGCTTATGTTTTATGTAACTGCCAAGCCATTAGAGTCCCCGGATTGTGCAAAGGTTAACATGCTCAGCTGCTAACCGAAAGGTTGGAGTTTCTAGTCCACCCAGAGGTACCTCAGAAGAAATCCCTAGCAATCTACATCCAAAATACCAGCCATTGAAGACCCTATGGAGTACAGCTCTACTCTGACATACATGGAGTCGCTGTGAGCCAGAACGGCAGCTGGTGGTGGTGTGGACTTGAGACATTATCTCACCAAACAAAGTGGGGGAAAAAAATTCCTCTATATCATCCAATAATACCTCCTTATTTAAAAAATTTGAAGTTATTAAGAGCCATATTAGTGATACTTTTAAAATTAGATGGAGATTAGATCTTACTCTGTGGTCATGGGCTGGTGTGGGAAATGGGCAGAGGGATGTGAGAAGATAGTAAAATTCCTTCTCTGCAGAAGGGATGCTTACCCTATGTTGCTCACACTGATTTTTGATAGGAGGCTATGTTTTATTTTGTGTGTATACTTACCCCTGAGAATAGCAGCAGTGTTCTAAGATTGGGCATCCTATCCTTAGAGTGTATGATTTAAAACATATATTCAAAGGTACTGCCATGGTTTTGCCTTGTCTGACCCACATACTATCTACCTCCTTTTCTAGAGCAGTGGTCCTCAACTGGGGTGATTTTGCTCCCCAAGGGACATTTGGTAATGTCTTGAGACATTTTTGATTGTCATGCTACTGGTACCAAATGGGAAGAGGCCAGGGATGCTACTGAACATCCAGCAATGCACAGAACAGCCCCCACAACAAAGACTTACCCAGCCCAAAACGCCAGTTGTGCCAAGGTTGGGAAATCCAAACTTTGGAGATAAGGAATTGCGTATTCTAGAGGAGAATCGCTCTTTTCAGTCTGTTGTTATATCACGTTTGCACCAGGTTGACTTAAAGATTTTTTCTCTTCCTTGGCGAAATGTTAGTGTCCCTGCAAGCATTTTTCCTTTTATCACCTGCATCACCAGCCTGGGTTCGGCCAGATCTTTGAACCTACCAAATTTCACTCCAGTTACTATTTTCTTTGTGTCCTTGGACTCAAGCAGAGCACAAAAGTGATTTGGTTTCCTCAGATTTAAGGTGGACTGCATTTTCTCAAGACATGTTCACTGGTCGGAGCAAAGTTTTCTGTCTTGGAAGGAGACAATTGCTTGGGGGGACCACTGTTTAACAAACAGATGGGGGCTTGTTGAATCAAGATGTTATTTATATGTCTACACCATAATTTAAAAATGATCAGTCATTTATAGTAATTAAGTGAGAAGCATAAAGTAAGTATTTCACCTTCATTTGTAGGAAATACAGTTGGAGCATGCAAAGCAAGCATTTGTACAGCGGGACAATGCCAGGACCGGAAGAGTCACAGCCATTGACTTCCGAGACATCATGGTCACCATCCGCCCCCATGTCTTGACACCTTTTGTGGAAGAATGTCTAGTAGCTGTAAGTTGTAAACAGTTTGCCCTAATAAAGCAGTTTATTCTATCTGGTGTAAGTTCAGTAAATAAGTGATTGTAAGTAATTCTTATAAATTATATATGGATCTTCTGTTTAAATAGTAACATTTTCTTAATGTGACATCATACATTACCATGCTTACAGCTGTGTTCTGGCTAGTTTTAGTGGGTAAGTTAATTTTTTTTTGGTCTAAATAATATGGAATATTTTAGAGAAATATATTAACTGATTAAAGAAAAAAGAAAAAAATTGTGATTTCTTGTTAATATTGCTTTATATTTTGATGTATGTCAAATGCTGCTCTCCACTTCTATCTGGTCTCCAATGCAAAAATTAAAAAAAAAAAATTGTACACACCTATATTTCCTTGCTAGAGTAGGGAGCAGAATGGAAGCTCTAAACGTTATATTCACTCATTCATTCAACATGTATGTGCTGCGGCTATAGTGGCAGATATGATAGCCCTGCTATTCTGTATCATGGAGTGTCTATCCTAGTGGACGTCCAGCCACTGTCCTTACCTCATGGACCGCAGGGGCATCTTACGATATCATATGGTGGTGGTTCCAAGCCTTGGTATGGAACATCAGAATCACCAGGGATAACTAAAAAAATACAGATTCCAAGGTCTCTTCGAAGCCTACTAATTTCAGCATCCACAGGTGGTGAGATCTTGGAATCTGTAGTTTCTAACGCTTCCTAGATGATTCTGATGATCACTCAAATATGGGAACCATTACGCAATCTCTCCTTTGGTTAATCCCAGGGAGAACATGTTGAGTGCTTTCACCATCATCTGGGTTTCCCCCAGTGCTTACCAAAGTAGACTTTTGCTTTTGCTTTTTTTCCTGGTGCCCCTTTTTGAGGAAGTGGCATCATGGCATCCTAACATGGCCTTTTCCTCTTTGGAACTATATTAATCTGGCTCCTTCTCTTGGCCCCCATTCCCTACCCCATTTTAAACTCTCATGTCAGCTATTTTAAATGATTACTAAATGAAGATTTATGTGGTTGTTACCTTATAAAGAAGTGCTTTCCTAATGAAAATATTTTGCCTTGTTAGGGAAGCCTAGAGTTTGAAACCCCAAATTGAAGTCTCATTCATAATAGACATGCTGTCTGTTTCGCTTGTCCCTGGTGAAGATATATGGTTTCTTACAAATCCTGATTATCAGAATTCTGACCAGTGTTAACCCCCATCAAAGCATATGACATCTCATAATTTTACCATAATACACTTATTTGCTAGAAAATCCCACCAATGTAAAGTCTGTGCTTAAATGATTATGTATTGCTAGTTGTAAGTAACATGACAAGTCTTGATATTAATGTTAGATTGACCACTTTTCATAGTATGTTTGCATTGCTATAATATAGTTTTGCATCTGTGAGTGTGTATAATATAGTTTTGCATGCATAAGCCTTTAAGATTTGCTCATTAGATAAAATAAACCAACTTATAAAACATTTCCAATTGAAATTTGAACTCTATAAATTACTACTGGTCCTGTTGTTATAATCCTACACATGCATTTATTTAGTTTTCTAGGAGTTGTGTGGAGAGTGCAAGTTCTGGTCATGATTAGTTGCAGTTACTTTTAAAAATCATTTATAGCTTTTTTTTTAATGTAAAAGAAAATAATCATGACCATTTCTTCTTATGCATGCATTCTTGGATTACTTCCAAAGTAGCATTTGATACATGTGCTTCTGAATCTTCTTCATTCTATAAATCCTTTGTTTATTTTTCTTCTTCCCTTTCTTGTTTTCAACTTATTTGAGGCTGCTGGAGGTACCACATCCCATCAAGTTAGTTTCTCCTATTTTAATGGATTTAATTCACTCCTTAACAATATGGAACTCATTAGAAAGATCTACAGTACTCTGGCTGGCAACAGAAAAGATGTAGAAGTGACAAAGGGTGAGTGAGAACATCTCTGAATGCTTGCCTGAAAATATCCTGGGATATTGCTATTAAGGTTAAGGGAACAACCAAGAGATTGTATTATGGATTTGTCTATGCCACTGACACAAATTACCATAGGTTACATGCATATTCTCCATCTCCTGAGCAGACAAACAAAAGCAAACAAAAAATAATCCTCAGCAAGTTTTAAATAAACTGAAGACAGTCTTAGGATGAAGAAAACAGATGAAGTTTTTAAAAATGTTCCCAAATCTTGAGCTAAATTGGCAGCCTCTAAAGTGGCCTTCAGAAGTAGATGAAGAATTGGTGACAATGTAAGTTGATCTACAGTCTTGGAACAAGATATTATCAGCGTTTTAATGGAATTTTAAAAAAAAAAACAACAACAGAGAATTCCCTTAGGAATTCCAAAGCTTTTTTAACATAACCTCCGGGGAGTTTCATATCTGCTTCCTTGTTTTCCCTGACCTGCAATTTGAATCACATCCTGTGTCATTTATGCTAAGCCTTCAGATGACACTAAGCTTGTAAACTAAATGTTAGAGAAAATATTCTGCACACTCTTCCCAGATGATTGAAGGAATTGAGATATTCTTACCCTATTTGAGTTGACGTGAATTCTATAATTGATAATCATAAAGTTTTGTGATACTCATTCCAGTGCCTTGAGTTAATGCTGAATTTAGTGGCAATTCCTTCTTGAATCTTTCTCTTTTAACTTTTTTTCCCCCATACAGAGGAGTTTGTTCTGGCAGCTCAGAAATTTGGTCAAGTTACACCCATGGAAGTTGACATCTTGTTTCAATTAGCAGATTTATATGAGCCACGGGGGTAAGTTGCCTTTTTTTTTTTTTAATCAGCTTAATAAAAGGAGGTTAGGAGTTGGGGGTAAGAGGAGGGCAGCAATCCAGAGAAAAAGAATTAAGGCTACTCAGAAATATGGGACATAAAAATGATTGTTTTAAAATTCCATTATGTAAATTGTAGTAAACTGATACTTTTGTTGTTGTTTGTGTTTGTTTTTCCCTCCAGACGAATGACCTTAGCAGACATTGAACGAATTGCACCTCTGGAAGAGGGAACTCTGCCCTTCAACTTGGCAGAGGCCCAGAGGCAGGTGGGTAAAGAGGAGCAAACTCCCTTCCTGGTTTTTCTCTAGTAGGGCACCCCAACCCCCTTTCATTTGCAGTTGCCTTTTTGGCATTGGTATCTAACTTACCACTTTGCATTTTGTACCTAAAATCCAGATAATTTCAAAAGGCTGAAAAAGAAATTAGTTGGAGATGTTCTCTTGAAAAGATATTTTGCATTTGCTTGTTTCTTTCAAAGACAGAATGATTTACTCACTGGGTTGGAAGCCTAGCACTCCAAAAGTATGTAGATCTTTACTTCTCTGAATCCCATGTCGAGTGATGTGGGGAAGGAGCCCTGTTTTGGTGCTGATGTCGCTGTCAGCAGCCCGGCATTGCTAAATGAAACCCATCTTTGCTCCACACAGAGGTACTTCGTCAGTG
This sequence comes from Trichechus manatus latirostris, assembly GCF_000243295.1. Classification (NCBI taxonomy): domain Eukaryota; kingdom Metazoa; phylum Chordata; class Mammalia; order Sirenia; family Trichechidae; genus Trichechus; species Trichechus manatus. Next base: position 4,146,290 of record NW_004444092.1, read on the forward strand.
CATTGTCTAACTGCCATGCCTTCCGTTTTTCTGAATATCAAAATGAGATAATTTTGTTTAGTCTGGAGTCCTTGTTTGAAGGCTTTTAGACCTATTTTCTCTGTGAAAGGATTCATAAGTAATGTGGAAACAATTTTAGGAATGCTAAATTTTATTTATGGTTAACAGAAAGCAATCTCTTGAAGTTATAGAAGTCAGAAACTCAAGACATGGGCCCTCCTCCTTTAACTCTTGCTCAGCCTCCTGTAGCTCCAGATTAGAGAATAAAGGCCTTCATTGCATGTGTTGTGCCTACACGATGTTTGTAAAACAAATCCACTCACAGACTAGTGTCGTCTTAGAAAAATACCTACTTTAAGGCAAAGCCATTTCTGAATCCTGTGAGATTTAGCATTTTTTGGCTTGGAGCTCTGGGTCTATACAGAGACGCCAGTTTGACCACAATGGGTCGACGCGGGCTACATTTTTAGGACCGTCAGGCCTTGAGGCAGTCCCCCCTCCATTTGGATCTCTCCCACGCAAATGCAGTGGTGAGTTTTGTGTGCCGCACATAACTTAAAGGGGTGGGCGTGTGTTCAGCAAATCTTAACGAGGCACCTCTGGAAAACCAGCTGGCCACTGTTGAAAGAGGAAGCAGATTTTGTGAGTGCAGGAGAGAGAATGGTGTAATCACATGCAGAGGTGGAAGCAGTGTCTCTGCTCTGCCTTTGATTTCTAAACACTGTTGAAGAGTTGACTGTCTCTTCACCTGTATGCTACTAGCTGCTGTAGAAATTTGGGGATTAAGAAAAAACAGAGAAGGTTTTTTTTAGATTCCCTCCTGTTCTCCAGTTGGCAGTAGTATCCCACAATTTTTCCTTTATGTCCTTTGTAGCTTTAGAGAGTATATGATGGGTGCTTGTTGATACTGGCCAGGGAAGGGTTAGGTTTGATTGATGAGATTTATAGCAGGAAATGATTGGCTACTGCTTAGAGGTTTAAAGCATTCAGGATGGCCTCGCCTGGAATACACATTACTACAAGGACCCTGGTGGGGCTCACAATGTACACAAACCAGAGCGAGCAAAGCCGTCCACTTGGTAGGCAGAGGGCTGCCTGTTCCAGTGCTGTGTAGCACTTTTAATGTTCATCCTAGACAGACAAGTGAAGTAGGAGGAATCTTTCTTTCCTCATTTCAAGAACATGCTACATTTCTAGCATAAGAAAACCTAAATAAAAGCCTGAGGTTTCTTTATTTATTTATTTTAGATGAGGAATTAGTGGTAGTGGTGGGTATCCCCCCCTCAACATTTCCAGAGTATTTTGATGCCAGAACATTTCTTAATATTGCAGATTTGTATCTGTTCCATGTAAATAAAATTGTGCTTTTCTTACGGTTGCATCTGTCAAAATGAAGTTACTATTGATTTCCATCTATTCAGGGATTCAGTTGGAAACACCTCATGGAATTTGCAGAAAAAATGTTTTACATTCCTAAAGATGCATATTTTTATGTAAAGCTATTTTCAGTTAACTGATTTTGAAGGAGATACCAAATTATCTCATTGTATTGGGATTGTATTACATTGACAGCAGCTAAAATTCAGTGGGTTGATAGCTGGGGTTGGTAATTATTTTCATTGTTCACCGATTTTAATTATCATGGCTTTTGAAAAACAAATTTTATTCAATGTATTTATTCATTCAATAGTTATTTATTAAATACCAAATATATACCACTCTCATTTGACAAGTCTGTCTGGCATACAATTACTGTTTTATTTATGTGGGCAGACAAGTGCAATACTCTGAAATGTTCTGGCATCAGAAACACTGTAAGGGAGGTGGGGCCAAGATGGCGGAGTAGTCAGACACTTCTAGTGGACCCACTGACAACAAAGACCCAAAAAAACAAGTGATTCGATTATATATGGCAATCTGGGAACCCTGAACATCAAAGGCAGAGTTGAGGAACCAGACTGAGTGGCAGGGGGAGGGAGAGATGGTTCGGAAGCAGCAAGGAGTTGCCAGATGTGACTCGGCGAGAGCCTGAGCCCTTCAGGCCTGAGCAGCTCGTGGGTGAGTGGTGAGGCAGGCAAGTGGCAGTACTCGGGACGCACGTTTTCTGCACTGGGAAAGACCCAGCGCCAGAGAGTCTACACAGCTCACATCAGGGAAGATAAGTACTTGCGTACGGCTTACCACGTGGATCAAAAACACCCTTCCTTAGGGAAAAACCTCTCTCCCATTTACATCCTCGCTTCCTGCTCTGCCCTGGGTCCCGGACCAGCTTCAGCAACTGCCAAGTCCCCTGGGCCGGAAGTAGAATCCATCACATGCCTGGAGCCATTCTCCCTGCCTTGGAGAGTGAACAAATTAACAAACGGGAAAAAACAAACTGCTGGCTCCCCTAAGCCAGGAACCCAGGCTAGGCACAGCTCCTTTGCCTAGGCACAGGCATAAGGGATCCACGGACTTTGAGTACCTTTCCCCCTACAGAGACTTCTGTGGGCCCATCTCAACAGAGTAGGCCCTTATTACCACGGTACAACAGCGTATATACTGGAACTCTACCTTCAACTGTTTCAGCTGTGAAGTGGCAGGTTCTTGACATTGATACTGCTGTGCCCATTAAGCAGGGTCTTCACCTATCCACATCAGGGGCTTGAGGACTGGTGGCTCCACCCACACCACCTAGCCACCTGCGATAGAGGGCCATGCATAAGAGGTGCCCCCCAGTCCTTACAGCCAATAGCATCAGGTGCTCATAGTCCGGCTGCAAAACCCACCCACCTATGTGCTCTAGGGAACAGGGACATGCCTTCCTCCTGGACACTTGGGGGTAGCCATCAGCCCCCTGCCTTGCTCAGAGTGTGTCCCCCTGCTGCAGCCAGATGCCTCTGCCTACACCAATCACCCATGCCTGTCTAGGACTGTAGGTGAGAGCCTACACCACACACTTGGTGGCTATCTACCTGGGCACCTGAGCTGAATCCATACAGGAGGAGTGGGCGGACTCCTGAGCTCACATACCTAGTAACTGATCTAATCACCTGGTGACAGGACATTAGAGCTTCAAAGCTGCCAATAATCAAACTAGCTCATATGAGCAGCCTATTTGGGCATACCAAAACAAAAAACAAAAAAAAAAACTAGAAGCTAGGACACAGTAAGCGAACAAAATAAATAAATATAGTAACTTATTGTTGGCTCGGAGACAAGAGTCAATATCAAATCAAATAAAGAGGCAATCCATGATGGCTTCAGCAAGCTCCGGAAATAAAGAATCTAGAAATTTTCCAGAGGAGGAAAATGTCTTCGAATTACCAGAGGCAGAATACAAAAGATTAATACACAGAACACTTCAAGAAATAAGGAAGGAAATTAAGCAAAACACAGAACACACAATAGAGGAAATTAAAAAGATCACAGAAGAGCATAATGACAAATTTAACAGACCACAAGAATCCATAGAGAGACAGCAATCACAAATCCAGAAGATTAACAATAACATTTCAGAATTAGACAACTCAATAGACAGTCATAGGAGCAGAATTGAGGCAGTGGAAGTCAATGAGTGAGGCTGAAAATAAAGCACTTGACACCAACTTATTTGAGGAAAAATCAGATAAAAGGATTAAAAAAAATGAATAAACCCTAAGAATTATGTGGGACTCTATCAAGAGGAATAACCTACGAGTGATTGGAGCACCAGAACAGGGGAGGATAACATAAAAATACAGAGAGAATTGTTGAAGATTTGTTGACAGAAAACTTCCCTCATACCGTGAAAGATGACAAGAAATCTATCCAGGATGTTCATCGAACCCCTCATAAGGTAGATCCCAAAAGAAAGTCACCAAGACATACTATAATCAAACTTGCCAAAACCAAAGATAAAGAGAGAATTTTAAGAGCAGCTAGGGATAAATGAAAAGTCATCTACAAAGGAGAGTCAATAAGAATAAGCTGAGACTACTCAGCAGAAACTATGCAGGCAAGAATGCAATGGGATGACATATATAAAACCTTAAAGAAAAAGAAAAAAACTGCCAATCAAGAATTACATATCCAGCAAAACTGTCTCTCAAATATGATGGCAAAATTAGAGCATTTCCAGATAAACAGAAGTTCAGGGAATTTTCAAAAACCAAAACAAAATTACAACAAATACTAAAGGGAGTCCTCCAGTTAGAAAATCAGTAACCTCAGATAACAACCCAAGACTGGAACACAGGACAGAGCAACCAGATATCAACGCAGATAGGGAAGTCACAAAAGTAAATCAAAGCTGAAACACTGAAAATAGGGAAACAGAGGTCAATATGTAAAAGATGACAACATTAAAACAAAAAAGAGGGACTTAAAAAATGTAGACATAGATTTTTCATATGCAGAGGAAGTCAAGGCAATATGAAGAAATAAAAGACTGGTTTAAACTTAGAAAAATAGGCGTAAATATTAAATAACCACAAAGGAAACTAACAATCCTATAAGTCAAAATAAAAAACTAGAAAAATATAAAGACTCAGCAAACACAAAGTCAACAACAATGAAAAAGATGAGAAGAAAATATGTAAAGAAAAAGACTTGAAAACTACAAAACACTACTGCAAGAAACCCAAAGGGATCTACATAAATGGAAAACCATACCATACTCATGGATAGACTAAACATTGTGAAAATGACAGTTTTACCCAAAGCAATTTACAAATACAATGCAATCCCGATCCAGATACCAACAACATTCTTCAAAGAGATGGAAAAACTAATCATTAACTTTATATGGAAAGGGAAGAAGCCCCAAATAAGTAAAGCAC
>NW_004444092.1:4153441-4155305 GCF_000243295.1 Trichechus manatus latirostris
ACACACAAAAAAAGACATCAAAATGACAGCTCTAAACTCATACCTATCGATAATTACCCTGAATGTAAATGGACTAAATACACCAATAAAGAGACCGAGAGTGGCAGATTGGATGAAAAAACACGATCCATCTATATGCTGCCTACAAGAGACACACCTTAGACTTAAAGACACAAACAAACTAAAACTCAAAGATTGGAAAAAATATATATCAAGCAAACAACACTCAAAAAAGAGCAGGAATGGCAATATTAATCTCCGACAAAATAGACTTTAAAGTAAAATCCACCACAAAGGATAAGGAACAACACTGTATAATGATTAAAGGGTCAGTATACCAAGAGGACATAACTATAAGAAATATTTACACACCCAACAACATGGCTCCAAAATACATAAACTCTAACAGCACTGAAAGAGAGATAGACAGCTCCACAATAGCTGTAGGAGACTTCAACACAGCACTTTCGGTGAAGGACAGAACATCCAGAAAGAAGCTCAACAAAGATACGGAAGAGCTAAATGCTGCAATCAACCAACTTGATCTCATAGATACATACCGAACGCTTTACCCAACAGCAGCCAAGAATACTTTCTTTTCCAACACACATGGAACATTCTCCAGTATAGACCACATATTAGGCCATAAAGTAAGCCTTAACAAAATCCAAAGCATCAAAATATTACAAGGTATCTTTTCTGACCATAAAGCCATAAAAGTAGAAATCAGCAACAGAAAAAGCAAGGAAAAAAAATCAAACACATGGAAACTGAACAACACCTTGCTCAAAAACTACTGGGTTATAGAAGAAATTAAGGATGGAATAAAATTTATAGAATCAAACGAGAATGAAAACACATCCTGCCAGAACCTTTGGGACACAGCAAAAGCAGTGCTCAGAGGTCAGTTGATAGAAATAAATGCATACATCCAAATAGAAGAAAGGGCCACAATCAAAACATTAACCCTACAACTGGAACAAGTAGAAAGAGAGCAGCAAAAGAAGCCTTCAGGCTCCAGAAGAAAGGAAATAATAAAAATTAGAGCAGAATTAAATGAAATAGAGAATAGAAAATCAATTGAAAGAGTTAACAAGACCAAAAGCTTGTTCTTTGAAAAGATCAACAAAATTGATAAACCATTGGCCAAATTGACAAAAGAAAAACAGGAGAGGAAGCAAATAACCCGTATAAGAAATGGGATGGGTGATATCACAACAGACCCAACTGAAATTAAAAGAATCATAAGAGAATACTATGAAAAACTGTAACAAATTTGAAAACCTAGAGGAAATGGACAAATTTCTAGAAGCTCACTACCTACCTAAACTAACACAAACAGAGATAGAACAATTAAATAAACCCATAACAAAAGGAGAGATTGAAAAGGTAATTAACAAAAAAAAGCCCTGGCCTGGACAGTTTCACTGGCGATTCTACCAAACCTTCAGAGAAGAGTTAACACCACTACTACTAAAGGCATTTCAGAGCATAGAAAAGGATGTAATACTCCCAAATTCATTCTCTGAAGCCAGCATAACTCTGATACCAAAACCAGGTAAAGACACCACAGAAAAAAGAAAATTACCAACCAGTATCCCTCAGGAACATTGACACAAAAATCCTCAATAAAACTCTAGCCAATAGAATTCAGCAACGTATCAAAAAAATAATTCACCAGGATCAAGTGGGATTTATACCAGGTATGCAGGGATGTTTCAACATTAAAAAAACAATGTAATCCATCACATAAATAAAACAAAAGACAAGAACCACATGATCTTATCAGTTGATGCAGAAAAGGCATTTGACAAAGTCCAACACCCATTCATGATAAAAACTCTTAACAAAATAGGAATAGAAG
>NW_004444092.1:4155754-4180891 GCF_000243295.1 Trichechus manatus latirostris
TACAATGAAAACTACAAGACACTACTACAAGAAACCAAAAGACCCCTGCATAGGTGGAAAAACATACCTTGTTCATGGATAGGTAGACTCAACATTGTGAAAATGTCAATTCTACCCAAAGTGATCTACAGATACAATGCAATCTTGATCCAAATTCCACCGGCATTTTTTAATGAGATGGAGAAACAAATCACCAACTTCATATGGAAAGGGAAGAGGCCCCAAATAAGTAAAGCATTATTCAAGAAGAAGAATGAAGTGGGAGGTGTCACACTACCTGATTTTAGAACATATTATACTGCCACGGTAGTCAAAACAGTCTGGTACTGGTATAACAACAGATACATAGACCAGTGGAACAGAACTACAGAACTGAGAATCCAGACATAAATTCATCCACATGAATTCATCCACCTACAAGCAACTGATATTTGACAAAGACCCAAGTCTCTTAATTGGGGAAAAGACCGTCTCTTTAACAAATGGTGCTGGCATAACTGGATATCCATCCACAAAAAACTGAAACAAGACCCATACCTCACACCATGCTCAAAACTAACTCAGAATGGATCAGAGACTTAAATATAAAATCGAAAACAATAAAGATCATGGAAGAAAAAATAGGGACAATGCTAGGAGCCCTAATATATGGCATAAACACGATATGAACCGTAAGTAACAGTGCAGAAGCACCAAAAGAGAGACTAGATAACTGGGAGCTCCTAAAAATCAAACACTTATGCTCATCAAAAGACTTCACCAAAAGAGTCAAGAGACAGCCTACAGACTGGGAAAATATTTTTAGCCTCAACAAATCCGATCAGTGTCTAATCTCTAAAATCTACAACATACTGCAAAACCTCAACAACAAAAAGACAAATAACCCAATTAAAAACTGGGCAAAGGATATGAACAGGCACTTCACCAAAGAAGATATTCAGGCGGCTAACAGACATATGAAGAAAATGCTCACCATCATTAGCCATTAGAGAATGCAGATCAAAACTACCATGAGAGATTTTCTCACCCCGACAAGGCTAGCATTAATCCAAAAAACACAAAAGAAATGCTGGAGAGGTTGTGGAGAGACTGGAACACTTATACATTGTTGGTGGGACTGTAAAATGGTACAGCCACTTGGAAATCAATTTGACACTTCCTCAAAAAAGCTAGAAATAGAAGTACCACACGATCCAGCTATCCCGCTCCTTGGAATATATCCTGGAGAAATAAGAGCTGCCACACGAATAGATACATGCACACCCATGTTCATTGCAGCACTGTTCACAACAGCAAAAAGATGGAAACAACCTAGGTGCCCATCAACGGACGAATGGATAAGCAAATTATGGTTTATCCACAGAATGGAATACTACACAACGATAAAGAACAACGATGAGGCGGTGAAACATAACATGGAGGAATCTGGAGGTCATTATGCTGAGTGAATTTAGTCACAGAAGGACAAATATTTTATAAGGCCACTATTATAAGAACTCAAGAAAATGTTTAAACACAGACGAAAACATTCTTGATGGTTACGAGAGTGGGGAGGGAGGGTGAGTGTTATTTACTAACTAGATAGTAGATAAGAATTATCTTAGGTGAAGGGAAGGACAGCACACACTACAGGGGAAGTCAGCACAACTGAACTAAACCAAAGCTAAGAAGTTTCCTGAATACAGTCAAAACGCTTTGAGGGAGAGAGTAGCAGGGGTAGGGATCTGGGGACCATGCCTTCAGGGGACATTTAGGTCAACTGGCATAACAGAGTTTATTAAGAAAATGTTTGGCACCCTACTTTGGTGAATGGCGTCTGGGGTCTTAAAAGTTTGCAAGTGGCCATCTAAGATGCATCAGTTAGTCCCAGCCACCTGGAGTAAAGGAGCATGAAGAACACCAAAGACACAAGGAAAGTATTAGCCCAAGAGACAGGAAGGGCCACATAAACTAGAGACTTCATCAGCCTGAGACCAGTCAGAACTAGATGGTGCCCAGTTACCACCAATGACTGCCCTGACAGGGAACACAACAGAGAGTCCGGATGGAGCAGGAGAAAGGTGGGGTGCAGAACTGAAATTCTAGTAAGAGGACCAGACTTAATGGTCTGACTGAGACTGGAGGAACCCCAGAAAGCATGGCCCATGGATTCTGTATTAGCCCAGAACTAAAACAATTTCCAACTCCAACTCTTCAGACAGGGATTGGACTGTACTGTGAGACATAAAGTATACTCATGAGGTATGTCCCTCTTAGCTCAAGTAGATCCAAGAGACTAAATGGGCAGCTTCTGTCTGGAGGTGAGATGGGAAGGCAGAGAGGGTTAGGAGCTGGTTAAATGGACATGGAGAATCAGGTGTGGAAAGGAGGAGTGTGCTGTCACAGTGTGGGGAGAACAATTAGAGTTGTGTAACAATGTATGTATAAATTTTTGTATGGGAAAAAAATTAAAAAAAAGAAGAAACACTGTAAGGATAACAGGTCAAAAGAACAACAAAACAGCAGCTGACTTACCTGATGTATGAATTTTGAAAAGGTAGAGCAAAGAGAGAGGAAAATAACCATCACCGGTAATCCAGCATTCTAGTTGTAGCTGCTGTAAATGTTTTGAATGTCTTTGGAGGTTGGATGGCCAAAATGTTGGTATTATTTTTATATGTGTGTACCAACCCACAATTTTAATAAAAATGTTATTAGACTGTACATAGTCTCTAAAGCTAATTTTAAAAAAATGTTTCATGAAATATTTCAGACATATAACAAGGTAAAGAAAATCATATAACAAATTCCCCTCTATCCACCATGCTTTTTTTCATCCTTTGTTTTCATTTATAATTTTTTACAAACATTTTTCTTATCACTAAATATCTTTTACAGCATAATTTTTTGATGCTACACTATTTCAACTAATAACTATATCATTATTTTTTTTTAACTGGTCTTCTGTTGTTGGACATTTATTTCCAGAGTTTTTGCTCTTAAAACAGTACTGTTGTTTAACATTCTTACAGTTTTATCCTTGTTTGCATACATGGTTATTTTCTAACCTAACTTTTTATAAATAGAATTACAGGGTCAAAGGCACGTTTTAAGGGGTTGGATATATATTACCAAATTTCCCTTTAGTTTACATTTGGTTTAAAGGGAAGTTTGAGAATGTCTGTTTTTACCAACTCTTGCCAGGTTGCATATTGCTGTTAAAAACGAACAACAACAAAAATATGAAACCAAAAACTTGCCAGTTTTTGATTGTTGAAGAATGATATCTCATTGATGTCTTCAAATTTGCATTTCTTTGATTTCTTATGACAACTGAACATTTGAAAATATGTTCATAACATTTTGTTTTTAATTGAGGGCTTTCATTATGCTGGAATTTGATTTTAAACATGAACAGTAATAATAACCTTTTATTAATGAGAACTTACAGAATATAACCCTATTTCCCTCTCAGACATTTTAATTGTGTCATGGATTTAGAACTCAGTGACTGATTTTTCAAAATATTATGTGCTCACTTTGTCCTCCTGTTTTCATGCCCTCCAATTCCTATTTGAGCAAAGCAGAAGACCTCAGGGGACACAGCTCGGCCAATTCTCCTGCAGGTTGCAGAGTCAGCTTACAGGTTTGGCCTGGGTTCTATTGCTGGAGGTTAGTCATGGATGAGTGCAAAGATTTCATTTGTATTGTTCCTCTTATCTTTTCACTGATTTTCTACCTTGAAGTAGCAAAGGACAAAACCTTCTCTAGTCTTCCTTCAAGCCAGTTACCACTCAATCTTCTCCTATAAGGTGGGAAGAGAGGAAGGGGAACTTTTTTCCATACCTGCATGTGAGCAGGGACTTACAAGTGGCATTTTCCCCTTGTGTATGTTCAGACAGGCTTTCTAAAAGACAGGTTAATAATGAGGTTAGGTTGTAGTGCTATGATTTTAATTTAAATTGTCTATGACATCCTTTTATAAGGGGACGCTTGAATTAAAATCCACAGTTGTTATTAGGGGTATAGAGAGATAGTACAGTTTTAAAATCAGTACATGCAAACTTTACTTAGTTCTTTTCTGAGTCTTCTCTTGACTTAACTACTTCCCTCTTCTTCTGACTGACCTTAATTCCTTCTAAAATATTGGTATTATTTTATTTTAGCTGTTGGAGCCACTGCCGTGTATCCTATCGATCTTGTAAAAACTCGAATGCAAAACCAACGATCCACTGGCTCTTTTGTGGGAGAACTTATGTATAAAAACAGCTTTGACTGTTTTAAGAAAGTGCTACGCTACGAAGGTTTCTTTGGACTCTATAGAGGTTAGTGCCATGTGCTAAATTCCTGTAAGGTTAAAATACGGAATAATCAAAGGTTGGTTTCTCTTCTGAATGCCTGAAATGTATTAGAGACACTGTGTTAAAATGGAAATATAGTAGATTCTCAATTATCCATGCTAATGGGAGTAGGCTGGAGGTGTCTAGGGCATGGCTAAATCAAAACAGCCCATAATCTGAAAGCCATTAATATTGGTCTGTAGTATGTTTTAATTCTTTAAATAATAAATTATTTTTATAAACATCTTCAGTGAGTTTTTAATAGATTCGTATTGCTTGTGTTCCTTAAGTACTCCAACCAAAACCAAACCAACCTCGTTGCCATTGATTCGATTCCAACCCATGGCAATCCTATGCGTTACAGAGTAGAAGTGCTCCATAGGGTTTTCTTGGCTGTGATATTTTACAGAAGCAGATTGCCAGGCCTTTCTTCTGCGGTGCCACTGGGTGGGTTCGAACCACCAACCTTTAGGTTAGTAATTGAGCACAAACCACCTAGGGGACCTTTAAGTACTCCGCTAACCAGCTAATAGGGGAAATGTGTCCTGGAGACAGGACAAAGCCTAGTCAGGATTAATGACCTACCTTGAGTATACCACAGAAATGTTTAGTGGTCAAGCAGGTAACCATTACTGCCTCTTTCCGAGTTAAAGTTGACTCTGAACCCAGTGGAGTTAATTTACACATCATCTAGCAGGTTATACTTCTCTATCCATCTGCTCCTTTAATCATCTAAAGTTTATTAAGCAACAGTCACGGTGGTGAAGAGTATGTCATCACTTGTGGAAAGGACCCCACAGACCCTGACTGCTTTTCCATTAGCATCAGCCTACAGACGTATGACTATTCCCATGACAGCAAAAGAGTGGTTAGCCCCCGGTCCAACCTCTCCCTTTGTGGACAGCAAAAGAGTGGTTAGCCCCCGGTCCAACCTCTCCCTTTGTGGTTGCCTTCTACAAAGAGAAGTAAGTGTATTTGCGTCAGCTAAAATACAGTGTCATGAGGCGTCTCAGGCTGAGTCGCTCTGCCACTTGGCAACTGCAGAACTGGCGGGATCTTCAGTGTCCTTTCGGTGCTTGCTCTAGGGAGAAGAAAATAGTATTTAATACTCTGCTGAGATAGACCGTGAAACTGGCAGCCATGTACGCCTGTGCCTCTAGGCCTCTTCTGCCATCTGCTGACTCTAGCCTCTCATCTTAAGCACCCAAGTTAAAAAAAAAAAAAAAAAAACAACTCTCTCTTGAAACCTCTCACCTTAGAAGCTAGAAGATTTCAGACTCCAGAGAAGTTCCATTTTGCAGGTTCTATTGTGTAGGTAGATAACCCCCATCAAAGGCCTTTTGATCTTTTCTCTGCTCTCTTTCCTTTACGCACTGCCTCTTCTTACAATTTAGAAGGTCTTTGACCCCAGGTGATTGATGATGACCCTTACAGGGTCACTGCCTTCCTTTTGAAATACTCCCCTCCCCCCCCTGCAAATGAAATGTCTCCCAAATAGTACAAGGTTAATGTCACAGTTCCTGCTTTGTAGTTGCTGAGATAAAGGTGACCACTTTAGCTGCCCTTATGGGGTGTTTTCTGAAGGAAGAGCTTGGAGCCTCAAGTCTGGAAAGAAGTCTTGAGCCTTGGTGGTGCTTCACACACTACTTTTCGGGGATTTTCTTGGTATTGAATTAAATGTCAGGCCTCTTATGCCTTTAAAATTGTGAGAAATACATTGTCTCCTGCTAAATGTCTTTCATTTACTTGTATTGATTTGTTTTGTTTTTAATTTTGAGTCTCTTTGCTTTCCTCCTTGAGCATCTCCAGCAGGTCTTGATTCTTGGTTGTGTCTAGATTTCCCTTCTACCACCTGCCCTTTTGACCCTATAGAGAGAACAGCTTAAAGCATACTTGTTTCTAATCCGAGTTCTAACTTTAGTGCTGACCTGATGTGGACCATCCCATAAACCCCTTGCTGTTTTGGTTATTACATCTGTAAGACCTGAGAGACTGGTTTTAACTCCTCAGGGAAGGGGAATAAGCCTGCATATTAGATAGAAACTGGGGATCACTCAGAACACCAAAGAGACAGCTCTTCCACATTTACCTGGTTTAGCAATAGCCATTTGTCTAACCTGCTTTGTTGCCTGAACCCTGAGGGCAAGAGCCCCAGCTGTCTGTCAGAGAATGATGTGTGTGAGTATAAGAAGATTAGTTCTGGGAGCTGCCTATGTTCATTTCTCCCTGATTTCTTACCTTTTCTAGTAGAGTTTTTGTTTTTGTTTTTTTTTAGGTTTTATCAGGTTTTAATGAAAACAATTTTTAAACACATATTTATTGAGCACCCAGCTTTTTTACCCCGCTTGTAGCCTTATCCTCCGGTAAATGCCCTGTGTGGAGGCTTTGAAGAGCAAACACAGCCATCCTCAGTCCTTCTTGGGAATCTTGATCTTTTGTTCATTTCCTACTTCCTGCAAGGATAGAATGATCCAGGACTGGAAAACCAGTTTCCTGTGTCAATATTAAACACAATTCCCTTCCTAAGAAAGGCATGACGTGGTCCTTTAAGCAATGTGAAGGGAGAAATCAGGAATCTAATAAGGCAAAATCATATTTGGGATCCTTGTCCAAATTAGACCCTCTTCGATTTTAGATCAAGTTGTCCCTTGTGTTGGCTTTAGGATTTCTGGGATTCCGCTGTACTTCTTTTTCTTTTTAATTTTTCATAGTAAAATATACATAACACAAAGCTTGCCACTCTAACCATTTTTAAGTGTACAATTCAGTGTCTCGTAGACAATTTTAAAACAAAAGGCTTACTATAAAGCTTGTTTAGTGCCATTCTGTAATTTGGATCTTCAGAGTTAATAGGTGATTGGCAGTTCAGGTTAAAAAAATAATAATTTACAGTCTTGCTATGGAAAAGATTTATTCCTATTCTTGGTTAGTCAGGGACCAAATTTCATTTCTCTCAGAATTCCCTTCAGTGCCTTGCATATTGTCACTAATGAATAATTGTACGTAACCGTGTATTTGTAAATGCTTATTATTGGGCAAGAGATCAGTTGGATGAAAATGTGGATAATTCATGGGAAACCATTATTACAAATAAAACAATTATAATAGAAACAAAAAAGAGCTGTATTTCTGAGAATCAGTATTTTAACTTTTGTGTACAAAGTCAAGATACAAAATACCTGTGTGTGACTCTTTGATTATAGATTTCTCACTAAATGTAATTATATTGTTTAAAATTTTTATTTCCGAGGAAAACTGAAATTTTAATTGAGAATTTTAGAATGGCTGCTGTTAATTCTTCAGCTAGCAATATCTGAGAAGGTGTCAGATTAGACATTTCTAATTTTTAAACACATTTCAAAATATATTGAGCATATCTTTTCCTATTATAGAATTTTTGTTTACTGTGTAATTTTTATGCATTGAGACATATATAATTGCTAATAGTCCCTGAGTAGGATAATTTGGGAATGTTGCATAAGTAAAGTCTCTCCCTGTTTTAAAATTACCTTTATGTGTACTTTGAAAAAAGGTTGGCAATTGGTCCCGAAAGAAGGTGCTTACAGCATGTGTCCTTACAATCAGGTTAAAAAGTATCTTTCTTTTTTTTTCTTATAAGTAGAATACAATCTCTAAAAGAAAGCTCTTTTTGTATTTGGAATTCGTTTCCTGTGGAACTAGAATGAAGATTATTTTTAAAGAACTTTCAGCACTCCAGCACAGGTGGTTTTGCTCTTTCCATTCTCTGGAAGTTGCCATCCTATGAAAGGCAGCGGCCAGTAGCTGCACACAGTACTGAAAGTCATCCATTAGTAGCCAGAGAACACGTTTGAATCCCTACCCCGATGTCTAAAGCCGACTGATAACACAGCTGTAGGGATTGCCCGCAAGTGTCTTCAGTAGGCGTTGAGTCCTCTGCTCAGTGAGCCAGGAGTAATTTTAGTTTGTGAGTTTGTTGTTTCTCTCCATGTCTCTTTTTAGTTCTGTTTCTTTATTTCCGGAGTCTCTCCCTTTCATTTTTTTGCATAAATTTTGGTTACTAGAAAAGATCCTCTTAGAAGTTGTATCAGACTGGCTTTGCAGATCTTCTCTATAATGCAAATTACTTACAAGGAAATGACTGGTTTTCCTAACGTTTTATGTAGCTTTTGAAAAACTGACCCCTAGGCTAGGTTTATCTCTAGTAAGGGAAATAACACCAGAGACAATGCAAGTCTCGCTGAAGTCACTTGTAAAAGTCCTCCTCTATTTCTTGCCCAGTCTCCAGATTGATTTAATGTGCTCAGGTGTTGGAAATCCTTAATGAATTTTCTTACAGCTCACTTGGCCTGAATGAACCTCCTGGCCAAATGAGCCAGTTATGGGCCTGCTGTAGACTTAGCGTATTAAAGAAAACAATTGATTGGGTAATCATCTATAATTAAGTGCTCTTAACCTTCCAAGAATAACTTCATTTCTGCCTTTAAAATTTGCTACACTCTCCTCCCTCAGATGCTTCAGGTAAGGAGATGAGCAGCCTTAGAAATTGGAGGACGTGTTGGGGAGGACCTTGGGGAGAAAACTGTATTGAAGAGAAATCAGGATCCATCAGGAAGGCTTCTTAGAGGAAGGTTTTGCTTTTGTTTCTGTTGGTGGGAGAAGCCATTAAGAAAATCTGCCAGGAAGAGATATTAGATCGTTTTATGAAGTAAACTTAAGTTTGAGGTGATTGGAAAGAATTTTTTAAATCATCCATCTATCCAGGCTTGCAAAGTTTTAAATATGTCTATTTCAAGTTGTCTGTGTGGTACAGAGCAGTCTTATTCCATCCTGGAATGTTCTCAAGGTGACATCTAGAGGATGTTGTGATGGTATCTCAGGAAGTTACTGATAACATTTGCATTCTACAAGGAGGATTTGTCAGGCAGCTGGTCTAAACTAGTTCTCTACTTGTGGTTGGTGATGCTAGAGAAGGGAATATCCAAATTGTGTGGCTGGATCCATGGTGAGATTCCTTCCTTCTTGTATAATACTTGGGGATAAAAATGAGTAAGATAAAACATACTCAAAACAAAATAAAATGGTTGAAGTTTCTATAGATTTGTTTTGCGAAAACTTAATTATGAACAGATGCCTCTTGGAACAAACCACAGTTAGTTAATCCATGAACTTCACAGATGGATTGCTTTGAGTCTTATTTTCCTGGCCAATTTCTGCACATTTTCACTAGGGGTGTTAAACTGCAAAAAGATCAAAAGGCAGATAGTTGGTTGTGTACGCCCACCAAGAATGAGCAGAAGACTCGGACAGTTCATGAACTGGCTAATCAAATCTCTAGAAATCTACAGTGAGCTAACTGTACTGAGTACAGGGCATTATAATCGGAGACTAAGGTGATGTAAACACCAGCTAAGTTGAGTGTGGAGTGTTGTTAGAGACGTGAGAGGGCCATATGAGCATAATGTTTGGTTTAGAAAATTGGGAACGATAACAAAAAGATGGAATTACGTGCAGCCTAGAGAAAAGAAGACTAATGAACAAATTCATTCCTGGCCTTGTGAATGATAATTTATAACAAGCTACTGCTGTTGCTGAGAGTGAACCAAGGGAAATAGAGCTAAACCTCAGCTGCAGGGAAATAGTTTCGGTTGAAGAAAGGATAACCCGGACCTTGAAGTTTGCCACACATTAGAGTGAAAAACTGAAGGAGAATCTATGCTCCTTCTTCTCAAAGATCTTCACTCCTAGGGTGCCCCAAAATAGAGGAGGAGTCAGAGGAACTAAATGTTTTCTAGACCATAAACAGTATCATTCATTTTTTGTTGTAACGCTTATTCTCCCAAAGGCATCCTGAGCCATAGTTAAGATAACAGACTGAGTAAAACATTTAACCCAGATGAGCAGGCATTTAAATCCTAGATCTCTGCCTTTTCTTCCCCAGCTCCATTGTCCACTCACCTGGGGGTAGCAGCCCAAATTGCAGGTAGAGAGCTGGTTTGTAATGAGGGCTTTGAAAGGGGATAGTGTGGTGGGGTCTGAGGTTGGGAGGGTGGAAATGCCTCATGCCTGGGGGCAATCTGAGTCAAAGGCAGAAAGACAAATGGGACCAGTGAACAAGTGAAGAGAGAAGGGCATGGAAATAGGAGCAAGAACAAAAGCTGTAAGGCAGGGCTAGTAGAGTGCTGATAGCTCCAGAATGGAAGGTTAAGCTGATGTTGAAAGCAAGCAGGACTCTCAGGGAAGATGGGGCAAATGTAGTGGCCTCAGTAGTGAGGTCAGGAGGGTAAGAATTTGACATCAGAGGGGTTGCCACCAGGTTGGAACTGGATAACAGGACAGTGTGCTGGATGGACTTTAGCTACAGGAGTAGGAGTGTCTTATGGATTAATTTCTCCACCACACTTTACTGTTTGCCTCTCCTCTGAGTGCCTCCTATCCCATTTACCCCATTTTATATGCTATATGCTACATTTCTCAGGGCTGGCCTGGCCACTCTTGAATTTGTTTTTGTCTGAATTTGAGGCAGAAAAGTGGCCTTGGGTTTTGAGTTTCTTCCTTGTTAGTGTCTGTTCTTCTGCTTCTCTTATCCAGCATGGTCTTTTGGAACACCTGCCACGTTGTGGTTACAGTTGTCCATCAACCTGGCTTCTGATCCGCTGCTTTCCCTGAGCCTCAATCCTAACGTATTCCCTGGCTGTTGCTTGTTCACTAGCTTATAACCTGCAGCTTGATGCTTGAGCCCAATAACCATGACCTGGAGAAAGAGAGAGAGGTGGAGGCATGATGTGACAGCCTGATAGCCATCCTCCTTCTGTTGTGTGAAAGGGACAATCACTGCAGAGAGTACTGGCCCAGCACGAGCTGAAGGTCCAGAGAAAAATACCACAACAGCCTGGGCTGAGAGAAATGCCTCCCTAGGGCAGAAATGAAAACAATAAATCCACTAGCATGAACAGGAAAAAGCTGAGCATTAGGAGACATAGGGCCCTGCTTTGGGAAAAGGTGTGGACCTGAATTCAAATCTCAGTGCTACTAAACAGTCACTAAATAGCTTGTGAGTTGAGGTAAGCCACTTAACTTCTCCATATTCCGGTTTCTGTGAAGGAAAAGGCAGAGGAGTAATAAATGATAGTAATGATGATGAAGATAAAAATAAACTAACCCCCCCAAAAAAGTTTTTCCACAGTACTTACTATGTTCTTGGCACTGTTCTGAGGGCTTTCTGCATATTAACTCATTTCATCTTCACAGATATCCCATAAAGATGGAACCATGACTGTCCCCCATTTTACAGATGTAGAAACCAAGGTATAAAGAGATTAAGTAACTTGCCCACAAGCACACAACTAATGAAATAGCAGAGTCAGAATTTAAAACCAGCAGTCTGGTTCTAGTGTTCATCCTTTTAGCCACTTGTCTATTCTGCCACTGAGTAGAATTAAATTGCAAAAAGTTGCTTATCAGCAGAGGTTGAGAAGTGCTTAAATTCCTAGTTGAAAGATTTCATTTTAGTTTAAAAACATAGTAGAAAATGTGTTGTTATATCTCTACTACTCCCGTATCTTTGCCTAAAGTAAGTGCACCTAAGCACACCACTAGACCTGGACTGTCAGAACAGATGGGCCCTCATTGTTCAGCACATTATGCATGGAGACAGCATTGTTCTCCTTAGCCTAATTGTGGACTGTGAACATTATTCATGCTGAATTGCCTCTTATAGACTAGAAAAGAATCAAGGATCTGCCTTGAAAAGATAGGTAGAGAGAAATGTAACATTTTAAAGTATATAATATAGGTTGGGAACAGTGTCTGGCTCATTGTGTATATTATCTCATATAATTATCAAAGGAAACCCATGAGTAGTAGTTAGCATGCTTGTTTTACCAATGAGGATCCTAAGGTTCAAAGAATAACTTAGTCAGGATCACCCAACATGAAAGAGGTGCAGAGCTAGGTTTCCAACCCCGGTCTGTCTACCTCCAAAGCCGGTACCCAGCCTATTCACTTTGCTGCCAAGTCATTGGAAGTAAATAGCTTTAATTACGCCAGCATTATTAGTTTCTTTCACAGACCCTTCCAACACTGAGATTCTAGAAGTAGATTTCTAAGAAGTTCTTAAAGTAAAGAATAGCATAGTAGCCTGCTAATTCTGCACATTGCTTATGGGAACCTCTTTTGGAGGATGCTATATGAAGTTTGGAGCCTTGGTAGCATAGTGGTTAGGAGCTCGGCCGCTAACCATAAGATCAGCGGTTTGAATCCATCAGCTGCTTCTTGGAAACCCTGTGGGGCAGTTCTACTCTGAGTCGGAATCAACTCGATGGAAACAGGTATATGAAGCTTAGAGTTCCTGGGCAGTACAAATGGTTAACATACTTGGCTGCTAGCTGAAAGGTTGGAGGTTCAAGTCCACCCAGAGGTGCTTCGGAAGACTTGATGATCTACTTCTGAAAAACCAACTGTTGAAAACCTAAGGAACACAGTTCTACTCTGGCATGTGTGGGGTCTCCATGAATTGGAGTCAACTTGATGGAAACTAGTTTGTTTTATATGAAGGTTAAGTTGAAGTTTCCTGGTGTGGGCTTAGTTTCCATACCTCTAGCTCAGTTCTCATTTGGTTGCCCAAGGGAATAAAATCAGAGAGGATAGTGTGATTTATATCTCAATCCTATGAAATTTGAGGACAAAATATTGTATTAATACCGTACTCTGTAAATCTTCTCTCACATTAGCAGCCTTCTGGTAGTGTACACTTTGCCAAGGAAGTATTGCCATATGTGCTGATGGAGCTGAACTAAAATGAGAAGGATAGAAAAATGACCACACTAATAAATTTCATTTGAGGCAGTTGGAAGATATACTGCTGTTTTGACGAGTTAGAAATAAAGAACACACATCCATTCTGTTTCTAATGGTTAAAATGAATTTCCAGGACCCAACAAAAACATTTTATATTAGAGCCCTAATTTTTCTACTGAGTTACCCAGATGTCGAACATATACATACTTTAAACTCAGATGTGATCACAATGAAGTGCCTTAATCAAATTGGCTGTTTTTAGGTATTATTAAGCCATGTTACCTCTCCTCCCTCTGAGGTCAAGGTAGAAGGGAGGTTATGAGGATCCCCACCTCTGTGACTTTGCATTGTCCCGCAGATCATGACCCCTCTCAAAGAGCATTTACCCAAGACTAATGGTGTCAAAGCAGACATCTGTAGTGGGCTTCAGATTACAATCAACAGACACCTTCATTTTCCTTTAGCCAGGGTAGTCACCAAAAGAATAGTACTTACCCAGCACCACCCTGAGTACCAATATCTGGCCTAGGTCTAAGGAATCGATTTGCAGTTTGTCTATATTCTTGCTGAGTTGAATGTATTCATTGAGTATTGTGAAACTCAGGGCGTCGTATTATATTTCTTTAACCTCATGATTGCTCTCCTTGCCTTGGGTCTCTGCCTTTGCCATCTGTCCTCCTGCCTGTAGAAGTTTTTACTTTATGAAGGCACACAGTTGATCTCACCACTTTCTTTAAAAAGGACCCCATGAGTTACAGGATTTAGACCAAGCCCCCTAGGGTGGCCTACAGGAGAAACAATGCGGTGCTCCAGGTTAGAGCACAGACTCTGGAGCTTGGCCTTCTGGGATGAACCTCACTCCCTCATCTACCAGCTGAGTGACCTTGGGCAGATTCCATAAAGTCACCTCAGTCCCTTCATCTGCTCATGGAGATGAAGAGAACATCCACTGAATAAGGTTATTGTATGGATAAATGTGTTAGTTCATGTAAAACACATAGAATAGTGCCTGGCAGGGCACATAGTGTCTCCAAATATTGACTGTTGTTATTATCACAATCATTATTATTATTTATTGTAAGGTCTTCTATCATCTGACCACAGCCTCCAATAGTCTTGCTCCCAACCCCAAATATACCATGATCTTGAGATTTTGGAGTCTTTGTGCACACTATTCCCTCTGCCTGGACCTCCTTGCCCTCCATTCTACTCACATCTCCTCTGTGGTGAACCCCTGCTTACCCCTAAAGCCCCAGCTCAAATACCTCTTCTTTGATGCTTGTCCTTCTCCTGCAGGCAGAGTTACGGTTCCCTCCACTCTGTTCCTGTAACACTTCAAGGCCCTAGACTGTGTCACTCAGAACTCTTCTTTGTAGGTGGTTTGTCCCCTTTCTGGCACACGGAGACACCTAGAGTTTCCTTCCCTTCCTTTCCCTCCAAAGTGAGAATTTTTCAACGGAAAGGCACAGATCTTGTGTGCATCCTGGCTCCTCCAGTACCAGGCACACAGAGGGCATTTGGGAAATGTTTGCTGAACAAATAAATATTAGTTACCTCAATTTTAGTCTTAAATATAGTGGGATTTTTGTTGTTGTTGTTGTGGTAGTGGTTGTTTTGGTTTGGTTTTGCTTTTGACTACATTACTAAATTTATTGTGAGAAAGACAGAGCTCGGTAGCTTGAAGTGCTGGCTGAAGTGATTGTATCTGACACTGTAGTCATCTGACTCCATGCTGTTCTTTATTAGTCATTTAAAAAGACTGTCACGGGGTACTTATGGAGACAAGAGATCATCATTTAAATCGCGTTACTTTCAACCGATCCACAGTTTTGGTCTACAATTTAATGATGAGAAAAATATATCCAGCAAGTAAATATTTAACTAAACATTTTGGTACTTGATCTGAATGCAGAGAGTAAAATAGAAATTTCAAATGTTAGGATGTAGTTTAAACATCTTATTCTCACATTGTACTAGTGGAAATTAATGTTGTACTTTCATAAAGTAATAATAAACCCTTTTTTCTCTTATTATAGGTATCTTATTAAAAGATTTAAAAAGTGAATATAGTTTGTTGTTGTTAGCTGCCATGAAGTTGGCCCTCGAGTGGTGGTGACCATGTGCACAACAAAAAAAACGCTACCCAGCCGTGCACCATCCCCGTGATCAGTTGTAGATCGGACCATTGTGATCCATAGGATTTTCATTGGCTGATTTTTGGAAGTAGATAACCAGGCATTTCTTCCTAGTCCATCTTAGTCTCGAAGCTCCACTGAAACCTATTGAGCATCATAGCAACACACAAGCCCCCACTGACAGACAGGTGGTGGCTACCCTTGAGGTGCATTGGCTGGGAATTGAACTCAGGTCTCTGGAATGGAGGGCAAGAGTTGTACGACTGAACCTCATGGGTGTAGTTTAGGGAGAGAATGCTTGCTTTGAATAAGAGCAGCTGCTTTGCCCACGTGGTTCCATGTTCCCATTTTCCCTCGTATATTGCTTCAGCTCATTTGGATTGTAAAGAGCAGACCCCACTCAAGCTTGTGAGTGTACAGGGGGATTTTTTTTGTAAGAATTCTTGCTTAAGAGAAGGAAGGGCATCCGAGATTGAGAGTTCCATTGAAGCGTGACCTCGGGAACTGGGAAGTGGTCAAGTCTGGCTCTCCTATCTGCATCTTTCGTGCACTGAATGTTTGCACTCTTTGATGTCTTCGTTTCTTTTGCTCTGCATTCTCTTTTCTCCACCGACTCACTGCCTTTGCCAGTTTTTGGTTTCTACTTCCTCATGGCATTGCACATACATGGCTTCAGGTAGCTGCTTTCCCAGCTCCGCTCAGACATCTCCTAAGTTTGTGCCTCTGTACTAACTGGCTCCATTGTCTCTAAGGGCTGCCTCAGTCATGCTCCTGAGAGAAGGGCTCTGATTGGGTATCTCCTCTTATGGTACGGCCTAGGTTGCTGAACTCATTGGCTACTCGTTTTGTAGGTATCTATTCCTTGTCTAATCACCTGTAGCCCTGGGAATGAGGGAAGCTTAGAACATATGGCTGCCTAAAGAAGAGCCTGCAAGCTCAAATGCTTATACGGTCCAGGCAGGTTATGTAAATGAACGAATGAGGCTGGCAGTGAGATGCAGACATGGTTGCATATTAAGCACACAACAGAGTTGAATGGTGTGTAAAAACAGAGATAGCTTAGGTTTGAACGATAGTCCCAACACTAATCATCTTAGTAACTTAGGGCAAATTAATGAATTCTGGCTGTTTTTAAAGAAATTTTTCATTAGCGTCATCATCGTCATCATTTAGTTACACAATGAAAGGGGCTTTCTGCCATTTTTCCTAAAGCACGAAACTGTCTTGGTCTATTTAGTCTTCCCTGTTGTAGAGCAAGGGACACAGAGTTAATAAGTGTCTATCGTGGGGATAACAACAGAGCAAGAGAAATGATGAATGACAACTAGCACATGTCCTCATTGAGGTGCAGGCAGTAGGGCATGGTGGGGACCTTGGTGAATTGGATACCCATAGGTCTGTCTAAAGGGAGGAATCTCATCCAACTGGATCAGATTGCTGTGATGTCAGAAGCAGGCCTGGGACTGCCAGATTGAGCAGTCAGTTGATCTATTTATTTTTATGAGAAGCTCAAATTATGTTTGAAATCTTGTTTCAAACGACCCAATAAAACACATCCGCAGGCTGGATATATCCTTTGAGCTAGTGACTTTTAGCCTTGGGCTGCTCCTTTAGGAAGAAGATAGGGTAGGGCTGTCTGCTCAGAAGGAGCTGTGTGTGAGTGGACCTCCTGTATAGATGAATTAGAAAATTGTGCTTAACTGCCCCATGCCCCTCTCCAGGACAGCAGGATGACACAGGGTGCAGTGTATTCTGATCTGTAGGGTTAGCTTAGTGTGTTTCCAAGAAAAGGCTTTTTTTTTCTTCTTTTTTTCTGTTCATTTCTTAGAAAGAGCTAATGAAAATGGTAACATTTTTTAGTCCAGTTATGTAGGCCCCCTACTATTCTAACTGCCTTTCCTAAAAGGTTCTTTCCTGCCAGAGGTCACACCTTCCCTTTGTGCTCTGAATCTTAATTCTCACTTAACCTAATGTTTCTAAAACAGAGCCTTCACTTTTCACCCCAAACCTGTTACTTTCCACAGCCTTGCTGGTCTCCTCCAGTTAGTTGTTCAAGCTAAAGACTTAGCAGTGGCAGCCAAACCCAGTTTTTCTTTCACAGCCTCCCCTCCTGAGACAGACAGACACACAGATAGACACACACACACACACACACACACACACACACACACACACACAAACACCCTAGTATGTCCTGTCTTATTTTTCCACACAGCAGCTGCCGTTCTCTTTTTAAAATATGAATCAGCACCCCACTCTCCTACTTAAAACCCTCTAATTACTTCTCATCTAAGAATAAATCAAGCCCAGGATCCTGGCCTACAGTATGCCTATGGCATGTATGCCCCTCCCACCGCAGGCTGCCCTCCCCCATGCCTGCTGCATTTGAGGCTTACTGATGTTCACCCTCATCTTTGAACATACCAGCCTTGTTCCTACTTTGCCTAGCTGTTCCCCCTTCCCAGAATGCATGTTTCCCAATTGTCACGTCCTCAGAAAGTCCTCTCCCTTACTCCCACCTGAGACCTGAGAGCAAGGACCTTGTTTGCCTTGTGGTCATCACCAAGTAGTAGTTGTTAAGAGAATGAATGGCTGAACTGTGGGCACGTGTTTTGGATGAGAAGTGTTAGGAAAAAATAATATATTCAGTAAAGTCCATGATTTAGGAGGCAGGAGGGAAAGGAGTAAACTTCTCTTGGAAAAATGAAATTTCCTATATTGCTAATACTGTAGATTTACTCCAAGTGCAAATGATCCAGGATGTGAGAGGGAATTTTCTTGGGCCTGATTTGACTGTTAGAAGTTAGTACTTAAACATTCCATTTCAAGTATTCTCATTAAAGGTAATAGCAGAAAATTGCTGCCAAGATTGCCCCGGTTTTTAGGTGGTTATCCCCTCTGTACAGCTGTTGATTTATCTCATTAATGCTAATTTATTTAATATACTTCTGCTTTTTGTTGTTTTTTAGGTCTGTTGCCACAGTTATTGGGAGTCGCCCCAGAGAAGGCCATAAAACTTACAGTAAGTCTTTTGAGTTGGTACTTCTCATTTAGGAAGTTTGTACATAATCAAGAATCTAGCAGGCATTCTTGTATGAAACAGCAGGTTTGTGTTTCCTCAGGAGTGCTAACTAAACATGTAAGCGCAGGAGTGCTTACCACACACAGCTTTCCGTTATTCCCTGTTTAACACTGAATGTCCACAGATTTGATAATAAACTTGAACAAGACTTTTGGTGGTAGTCATCATCATCATCATCATAGTAATAGTAGTAGTAGTAGCAGCAGCAGCTAAAGTTTCTTAAATACCTACTGTGTGCTGGTCTTTAATTTCAAGCAAAGTTTGAGCCATAGTTTGCAGATCAGGAAACTGAAGCTCATGGGGCTTAAGTAACTCACTCACGTTCACACAGTTTGTGAATGGGAGAGCTAGAATTCAAAATCACTTTTTTTTTTTTTCACTCCAAAGCATGTTCTCTTCCAATCACACATGCGATTTACCTACTGGAATTCATGTTAAAGGTGTTTTCTGTAAGCGTTTCCCAAAGCAGCTGTGACGGGTTTCATTCAGGTTGAGCTTGTTCCTTCATCAGGTAGTCCATGGACAGCATCTTTTTTGTTGTTATCTCAGTGCCTGGCTCATGTCTGACAGTTGGTAGATATTCAGTAAGTGTTTATGGAATGGATAGATATTGCATTTAAATAATTGACACCATGAAGTCCCAGAACGTTAAACTCCAGTTTTACTTTGGGCCTTGTAGTCTTGGTGCCTGTAATTTTTCTTCTTCCATCTTATTGTTGGACTGTGGAACACCTAATCTTATCTGGCCTATATCTGCTGAAAACATCAGATTGTTCTTTAAAATTGCTTGTAGCACATACCATTTTGAGGATTTTAGACTTAATTAATGCTATTGACATTCTTTGAGAATCCTTGAGAAGTTTTTAGATACTAAATTTCTACTTAAGCTAAAAAATTTGCTTAGCCAAATTGGTCACAATGATGAGTGCGTGCTGTTTTCAATTGTCTTATTAGAAGACTTGAAAGTGATTTTTAATCAAACCTTATAAAACACTTTTTAACATTAAACTTTTGCTTTTAGTCTGTTGTCAATATCTTTATTCTTAGCTATTATTACTGCAGGACATATTTGAATTTTAATTTTTCTTCCTGAAATATCAGAAATGCATGTATACATGCATATAGTTTATCTTTTAAAAACTGCATGTATGCTGTTAAAAGCACTTCTCAAACTCACATTTTAAAATCTGTTAATTTATGCAGTATATGGTTACTCCAGTAGACTGGCAAAAAAAAGATAACATATTTACAAATGTATATTTATGTATGTTTAATGACTTTTTTATGTTTTTCATCAGCTTCTATAAATATTTTTCTTCCAGGTGAATGATTTTGTGAGGGATAAATTTATGCACAAAGATGGTTCGGTCCCACTTGCGGCAGAAATTCTTGCTGGAGGCTGTGTAAGTACCTTTTGCAGATCTCGACATTGAAAAGACTTGTTTCACCTACATATCACTACCCTGGTAAATGTGTGGACTAAGGCTTCTGTTTAACCATAGATCCTGTACAAAGGCAGCGTCTACTAGGGCATCTCGGCTATTCCTAGACAGGTGAACCATTCCTGAGATGTAAGGGTAAATGTTTCAGATCTTATTGCCTGTTAAGTCATGCCTATCAAATTCACAATTGCTTGTGGTTGGTTCTGCACTGGAAGTCATTTGTGGCAGAAGTGTTTGGCCTTTGAACAATGTTTGCTAACTTTTCTAAAATTAATTTTTAGTGCATTTTTTCCTTGTGGCACCCTCCTGCGGGGTTGGGCATTAAAATTTGTCATTTGCAGTCAGCAGCCATAGCTCTCTGCTTTGCGTTACTTTACAAGTGGCAGCAACTGTTCAAGCTTCCCAGTGCTTCTGGGAGAAGGGTGCTGGGGAATAACTGGCTTGGTGCACTCTGCATTGTCGAAAAGACTTGGAATGATCGTTTTCTTTATTTGGATGTACAATCTGCATCTTGTTCTCAAGTTCCACAAAACATTGTGTCTCTTTTTATTTCACGTACCAGTTTGTTCATGTGAATGTAAATACTTTGGTAAATTAAGCTCTTATACAAAGACTGGTGCTATTTAAAGATAAGATTGGCTACATAAATGGGCTTTGATCACTAGGGCAATACAATATTGGAATATTTCCATTTAAACGTATATTTCTTTTCTTACAAGAAAGATGAGGTCACACTTTTAAAATTAAGCTTGTTCTGTGCAGAAATGATATTCATAAAAGATTTTCTTTTCTCCTGAAAATCAGTGAGTTTAGAAGTCGGACAAACACCTAGTAATACTAAATGTGTATGTGGAAAGGGCTTATTGTCCACTCCAAAATTAAATGGCAGGTCCTTGGATGTAGCAGGAGCTAAGAAGTCCTAGCTTCTGGCAGTTCTTAGGAGATGGACCAAATCTGGCTACTGGCTAACTCTCCTTTTGTTTGATCACTGACCTGTAATAGAGGGCCAGGTAGGATCCCCTTGTTCTGTAACTTTATGAGCTTCCAGGATGGAATAGGAGAGACTTTAATGTCCTAAATAAAAAGGGCACACAATAATAATCTAGAGAAGTATTAGAAGCTGCACTAACTGCTTTTCCTGATAATAAATATTCATTTTAAACAACTCTATAGTGTGCATTTGAGTAACTACATTTTCTAATTGTTAAGTGGATATATTCATTGGCTGTATCTAGCCCCGACCTTCAGGCTGCTGGAAGGGGCCCAGGATAGCAGCTTGTGTAAGTTCAGGGGGCTTCACTAGATGTGGTGTTTTCTTGTTTTGTTTTTAACTCAGATTTTAAATGTGCTGTGAAGACATGATTATATGTCTCTTTAAAAATTTAAGATGTGAAATTAATTATGTGATACTACTCAAGATTTTGGCAATAATCATGGCATGGTGCCTTAAAGTTTATTTTCTTTTTCATGAAAGCATTTTGCCGGCGTGTGCACCTGGGTGCCAAGGAGATTGGTTATGGCATGTATTATCTACTGTAGGTGGTCTTGTTTGCGTGTATGTGGTTGCCCATTTCAAACACAAAGCACAGGTTGGCATTAGAAGTGGTGCCTAGTTATTTTAAAGAGATGTAGCCCTTTTTCAAACCTGATCTAAACACAGGCTTAAAATTGGAGCCACTTGGGCTTTACAGCTACTTAAGATATCTGCGAGATGAGGTTTGCCATCCTTCATCTCAGAGGCGGTAGATAGTTGGTCCTTGGTGTTTCAAGTCCCCTGTTTTGGTTTTTTTTTTTTTTTCCCCCAGTCACACTTTAAGAAGTAAGAGCTTATTTTCCAGGTAAGCAATCCTGTAAGTAGCAAACAACCCAGGCTCCTCTAGATCTGAGTAGAGGGATGGGTAACTCCATTTTCAATGTGGAGTTGTTTTAAGTAGTAGCAGCATCTCTCTTTGCAGGCAGAGTTTTCCCCCTAACTGCTGCCAGTCACACACCTTAGAAAGTCACTGTGAGCTCCACAGCCTCCCCTGTCCAATCGGGAATACAAAGGGTCTTGGAAAGTTGCATCACCTGAGCAGTTCCAGTTCTTAGTTCACCCAAGCATTGCTAGGCATTGACTTGTAAGTCTCTGGGGGAGCTCACCTTGCTTCATTATTAGTGAGAATTAGTACACATGGCTGACTTTTGCACTCGTAACCAAAGCTTCTCATTCCTTTGAACAAGGCTTTTTCTGTTTTATAATCTGTTTTCTGCAAAAACAGGGAAACTATTCAGGGAGATCTTTGTCTATAACTTTGTAGTTCTTAGGTGAACTTCTAAGTTTCTAGTCTTCTTTATTTTTTTAGAAAAATGAAAGCAGTAGTAAATTTGGAGGAAAAGAATCCTTGGCACTTAAAGGAATAAAATTAATCCCATTCTATAGTTATTTTTGATATAAAAGATCTGTAACTTCAGACAAAAAAATATTCTTCTGTTCCCCTGATGTATGTAAATGGAAGTTTATGTAAAAGAGTAAATCTGACTATTTTTAAATTCATTGTTTGCATTGAGATTAGTTTGAGTTTGGAGCACAGTTTAAATGTGACTTCAGTTTTCTGAGTATTTTATAGATTCACACATAACATAGTTACATATTCAGCCTAGTCAAGACTACTAAACTAGAAGATGAAACTGGGGTTTATAAACTCCGAGTCTGAAAGGTTTCTTCCTTGTATGTTTTTTATTTCCTCCATGACTTGGTTTTGTATACTTAAACCAAGCTAATAATTGGAGGAGTTCTGACAGAGCCCTGGACTCCCAGATGTCCCCTTACAGAATATATATACCTGCTCACTTCCTTCTATCTCTATTTCTTTCCATCCTTCCGCCTATCTGACTGTCTGAAGCTCAGTGTCTGTAGCGGGACGTGATTGAGAACCACTGTCAGTGACAGTGGAGGCTGTCAGTAAGTGTGCCAGAGGAAAGAGGGCCTGTTACCACTACCCATTTCCAATTAGGTTCCCACTGTCTTTAAAATCTGATGTATTATCTCTGTGTATGTCATTGTTACTGCTTCGCTGCTGCTGCGTTAAGAAAAAAAATAGCATATGTAATGCCATTTGGAGCCCTGGTGGCACAGTAATTAAGAGCTCAGCTGCTAACAAAAAGGTCGACAGTTCAAATCCACCAGCCACTCCTTGGAAACCCTATGAGGCAGTTCTGCTCTTTTCTGTAGGGTTGCTATGAGTCGGAATCGACTTACAGCAACGGGTTTTTTAATGCCAGATGGTCTATAGGTTGCAGTCCTTAATTCAAAAAAATAAGTGTTTATTGTCTGTCTTCTAGATGTCTAGTAAAATAGAAGGTTGACATCACAAGGGGTCTGGGATCTTTAGCCTTTGCTCCTTTGATCTTAGGAATGTCATCAAGATAAGGAAATACAAGTGGTACCATGACTGGTTTCAAGGAAGAAATATAAATATGATGATTAATTTATTTTTGGCATGAGAATAAATCTGCCTTGAAATGAAATTGTATTCACTAGGAAAAAAGTCCAAAAAATATGAAACTCTGTCTTAAAAAGCTCATATTTAGTAAAAATTATTTACATACCAATAGAAAATAATAGTATTCTGTAATAATTTTTGGAAAGATAAACATGCTTTTTGAAGTACAGTTCTTTGATAATGAGTCCAAGGTATTAATAGAGATAGGGTACACACACACACACACACCCCTCATATATGATATATATAGAGAGGGAGATACACACACGTGTGAATGTGTGTATTTGTATATATATATCAGATGTTTATGGGAGTTTGTATTCTTTTTGAGTGGGAAGAATAATTGATTTGGTCATGTCACTGGTTCAGAAAGTGACTGGTAAAAAAAATCACAGTTGGAAAACCATGGAATGAAGATCAGTCTTAACTGCTTTTCCTTGCAAGTAAGTATGACCCTATTGCATGAGTTGTTAGTATTACAGTGATTTCCATATTCAATATATTTTTATGCTTTTTGTACAACCAAGTATCAGGTACAATTTTTAAGGCAAGGGTTTATTACTCATCTTTTTTATATTACATTCAGATGTGGTTAGTTTTTATTATTTTAAAAAGCTATAGACATGTATGTACCCACCATCTAGCTTAAGATGTCAGACTTGAAAAATGCAACTGGAGGCCCTTGTGTACCTGTCCCAATTGCTTTTCCCTCCCTTATCTCCCAAGGCATAACCATGTCCTGAAATCGGTGTTTTTCATTCCCCTGAATGTCTTCACACTTTTTATTACATATGAATGTATCCCTAAGCAGTATAAATGTTTGATTTAGAATGCTTCATTCTGGGCAAGTGCTATAGGAACAACTCGCATGATTCCCAGATTGATGCCTTTGCATTTTTTTCCCATCAGCATGACTCATCTGCTTTGGTTGTCAGAAAAGAATAGTAAATGGGAGTATTACTTTCAGATGATGTAATGTGGCAAATACTGAGTTTGTCCATTTCGGTCGAGTGGATTTATAGGCATGTTATACAAATAAACTTATGGTTGAAACAACATATTCATTTAACCAAGTTTTTGGAATTCTTCTCTAGATTAAAGTAGTTTCTGATCTTATAACTTAATCTTGTAGCTGATACTGAGTAAATTTAAAATTGCAGTCCTCCCCACTGCCAATGCACATACTCCCTGTATGCCTATCTCTGCTTTTTTTTTTCCCCATACAAAAATTTATACGTAGATTGTTATGTGACTCTAATTGCTCTCCCTGTACTGAGACAGTACAATCCTCCTTTCCACCCCTGATTCCCTATGTCCATTCAACCAGCTCCTTACCTTCTCTGCCTTCCCATCTCACCTCCAGACAGAAGATGCCTGTTTAGTCTCTTGTATCTACTTGAGCTAAGAGGCACACTCCTCACGAGTATCACTTTATGTCCCACAGTCCAGTCCAATCCCTGTCTGAAGAGTTGGAGTTGGAAATTGTTTTGGTTCTGGGCTGATAAAGAATCCATGGGCCATGCTTTCTGGGGTTCCTCTAGTCTCAGTCAGACTACTAAGTCTGTTCTTCTTACTAGAATTTGAGTTCTGCATCCCACCTTTCTCCTGCTCCATCTGGGACTCTCTGTTGTATTCCCTGTCAGGGCGATCATTGGTGGTAGCCAGGCACCATCTAGTTCTTCTGGTCTCAAGCCGATGAAGTCTCTGGTTTATGTGGCCCTTTCTGTCTCTTGGGCTAATACTTTCCTTGTGTCTTTGATGGTTCTTCATTCTCCTTTACTCCAGGTGGTTGGGACCAGTTGTTGCATCTTAGATGGCCACTTGCAAGCTTTTAACACCCCAGCCGCCACTTACCAAAGTAGGATGCAGAACATTTTCTTAATAAGCTTTGTTATGCCA
>NW_004444092.1:4182222-4203511 GCF_000243295.1 Trichechus manatus latirostris
CTCATAGGTGGATGAATTTATGTCTGGATTCTCAATTCTGTTCCATTGGTCTATGTATCTGTTGTTGTACCAGTACCAGGCTGTTTTGACTACCGTGGTTACTCTGCTTTCTTTCTCTCTCTCTTCCCCTTCCTTCTGCCTCTCTCCTGTAGCTCTTACCATCTTCAAACAAAGTATATACTTTTCTTATTTATCGTATTTTTTGTTTATTGTCAGTCTTTCTCCTCATAGACTATAAGCTCTACAAAGCCAGGGTCTTTGCCTGTTGTTTTCATTGATGTAACCCAAAGTCCTAAAACAGTGTATGGTCACCAGCAAGGCCTCAGTAAATATTTGTTAAATGAAAGAATTTTAAAACTGAAATGGACCTTGAAAGTGATATTGTCAAATCTTCACAGTTTGTAGATGACAAATCTGGTGATTGATTTGTATATATCTTTTCTTTTATCTTAGTCACACTCCTTAGTCTCCTGAACAATAAAACTTACTATTGACTTTCTCTCCCATCCATGCTTTCCCTGCTTCCCATATCAGAAAGGATGGTAAGCATAGAGCTGGACATCATTTTGCAAAGTAAAAGTGTTCCTTTCAAAACCTTGCAATTCTAATTTTTGAGAACTGAGTAGCAAGAATGTTTTTATTTGTAAAATTAATTCTTTTGAACATCATAGTCATTCATAATGAAAATAACCACGTTTAACAGGAGGCAACCTTTTTTTTCTGGAGAGGTTTTTAGTTAGTTTGGGGTCCTAAGCCCTTCACCCACCAGATGTGAGGCACAGTTTAGACAACTTACTTGACTTCTTTGTGCCTTAGTTTTCTTGTCTGTTAAGTGAAGGTAACAACTGATACTTCCAGTTATCTATTGCTGCTTAACAAGCCACTCCAAAACCGAGTAGCTTAAAACAATAATATATTCTTTTTCATAATGGAAGACAGTTCTGCTTCACATGAGGTCACCTGGAAATGCTGGGACAGCTGGAAGGTCCAACATGTCCTCATGCAAATGGTGGCCAGCTGGGGCTAGAAGCCGAGGTTCTTCTCCAGGTGAAATACTCCACATGGCCGCTTGGGCTTCCTTATACCGTGGTGTCTGGTTCTAAGAGCAAAAGGGGAAACTGTATTTCTTCAGGCCTAGGCTTGGAAGTTACACAGCATCAATTAACCCACATTCTGTTTGTCAAAACAGGTTGTTGCAGGCCACCCAGACTCAAGGAGAGAAGAATAGACTTTTAATGGGAGCCATGGCAAAGAAGTTGCATTTATAATCCACCACACTTACTTTGCACAGTTATTTGAAGATTAAATAAGAGATAATATATAGGAAATTATTAAAACACAGCTAAAATGTTAGTCTTCCCTCTGTTCTAGTACTTGCTTTTTAACTTCTAATTTATGTATTTTGGATTTTATGAAAATGAATGTTTTAGTTAAGCTTTTTGGGTGGAAAGGAATATGATCTTACTGCATTACCTGAAGAGAAAGGGGGTTTGTTGGAATTTGGATATGGCATGTTAATGACTTGAACCACTTCGAGGTCTCTTGAAATCATCTCTCATCTTCTTTGTGAGTCTACATATTTGTCCTTCCCCTACTGATTGGTTTCTTCTGCCAGGCAGCAAAGCATCCTTTTTGTAAATATGATTTTCATTTCATCTTTTTGGTCACACTGCATTCCAATCCTTGTCCAGGGCTTGCCTTCTAATGGGAATGATTTTAATGTTTTTCCATCATTGAGGAAGAGAGGCATTCTGGTTATTTATTGCCATATAACAAATTACCCAAAAACTTCGTGACATCAAGCAACAAGCTGTCATCATTGCTTATGGTTTGTGGGTTGACTGGGCAGTTCTCACTTGGGATCTTCATGTGGTTGTAGGCAGATGATACCTGGTGCTGGAGTCATCCGAAAGTTCAACTGATGTGCAGGGTGGCCCATTCTTGTAGCTGGCAGGGATGCTGACTGGCAGCTGGGAGCTGGTGGGTCTGTATCAGAGCACCTATGTATGGCTTCTCCATGTGGCTTGGGCTTTTCAGTTGTTGGCAGCTTGATTCTGAGAGAGAGTCTCCCAAGATCAGGCATTCCAAGAGTCCTGGGCTGAAGCTGCAAGGCTTCTTATGACCTAACCTTGGAGATAAGAATGTCACTTCTGCTGCATTCTAGTGGTCAAATAAGTCACTAAATCCAACCCAGATTCAAGAGGAGTGAAATAAGACTCCACCTCTCAATGAGAGGAATAGCAAAGAATTTTGCAGCTGTCTTTAAACTGCCACTGGTAGCTCTGCAGCATTGTAGGATAGGGATATCTTCCTTGCCGCCTAACTTATGATGGTTTCATAGCCAATCCCATGTCTTCTCCAAGGGTTTGTTCTGATCCTGAAAGCCATCCCTGCTCCCATTTGTTTCATGCTGCAGTGGGCAGAACCTCACTGAAGTTAAAACAAGCAAATCAAGGTTTACCTTAAGAGTATACAACAGCTAAGACCGAAGACTATTGAGAATTGAGGCAACTCTACCATTTTCTCCTCTTGGACTTCTTGGTCTCTCTCACAGTGCCTTTGCCTATCTCTGCACATCTTCTTACTTTGCTGATCCATTTCTTATCTTCCTTGTGGTGACAGTTTTCACAAGAATTCTCTTCTTGTGCTTGCTGACCACCTGCCTTTCTCTCTACAGTATGACCTTTCAGCCTCTTTTCATCCCTTGCACCAGTCCCAGCTATTTAGTTCAGTTGCTCAGTTTGTTTTTTGTTTTTCATTTAATTACTGAGAGGAAATTGGATTGGCATACCCCATCTTTGTGTGCCAGGCCATAGAGTAGCCTTGAGCCATGACCCCACCCAGATATCAATGGCTTTGCTTAACAACTCCATTTGTTTCAACCATCCTATAAATGTGTTCAAACCCTTCTTGAACCATGTTGTTTTTAGCTCAGAATTCTGTAAGTATCCCCTGAACAGTAAGTAGTGTATATACTTTTGTCATGAAATATACCCAAAGCCATAGTCCTTCTGATTGAGCTTGAAATCCCTTGAGATTTCAGGCCCAATCATATCAAACCAAGAAGAAAATTTCCTCATGTAATGAACGCATCTGCTCTGGCAATCAGAGCTGGTGAGGTAGATTGCCTGAAGTGGATTTAAGTCCTGCTTTTGTGATCTTTCTCTTCCCAGGGTCTCCTGTGGAGACGTGGCCTCACAGTGTAGTTTTCTGAAGGCAGAATATTTCACTGCACAAGTCCCTGTGCACATACCCTACTGTTGCTGTTATAAATATAGAATGATATGAGGCTCAATCATTAAGTTGAATTTCTATAAGACTGTGCCTGTGTTACATGTCAAAGGGCCAAGATTTATTATGTATTATAATGATGCTATGGAAATAAGGCTATTATTTTTTAATGCTTGTATTTTTATAGTCCATTTATAGTTTAATGAAAATTCTAATGATTAGTTACATCGCTTTCTGCATTTGTTATAATTACTATTCGGAATGATTCCCTGGGAGATTTGTGTGTGTATATGTACCCTCAAAAATGTAATAATATTACAGTTTTTCTAAATTTGTACTTAAACTTTACTCATATCCTCCAACTCCTCATGACTCTAAGGCTCAGAAATTAAATCAGGTATTATGTCTGACCTCCTGTCTTTGTCAAATATAGTCACTGCTTTGCCATTTGAGGAGACCTTTCTTTATAACTTCATGCTGACGACTAACTGCATCGTAAGAACCTTGGGTAAATTTTGACTGAACTGAGCCAACTTTAAACTCTGATGACAGGGCCCACGTTTCATTGTTATTTATATCTCTGTGTCTAACATTATGTCTGATATGTGGGAGATGCATAAAAAATATTTATTGAATGTGTAAATACTTGACTTGAAGGTATTGATATGGGCAGTTACGGAATTGTAAATGAAGAGTGGTCACTTTGTATGTCAAGTTAATGTTAATTTAGAGACAGGTAGCCAGTGAAGAGGCACTAACTCCAGGGATTGAGGGGGTAGGAGGAATGTATGTGTGTTCAGGAACTGATAGGCTTAGGGGGTAACAGTAACCATGCCTGTATATTCAGGATGTTTTACAGAAAGGCCTACAATGATCACTCAGTGATGGAACCAACCTTTAAAAAGTTTCTATTTATTTTATTTGATTTAGCTGCTAAGAATGGCAAATAAACAACCCTGAAATATACTCATAACCTTAAGAACAGGATGAAGATAAACAACTTGGAGCCATTGGTGTACCTTATTCATTATTGCTTACGTGTTTAATAGAAAATATTTGAATGGTTAACATGTGAAATAATCATGTTGGAATCACAAAGGAATCATACAAAAGGCTTTAAAAAAGGAGCTGATGAATAGCCAAAAATGTTAACCATGGCAGTGTCTGAATTTGGAGGTTTCTGAGAAGCTGAGGCAGCAGCTCGCTTCATTGCAGTTTATTGGGTGGGGGAAGAGGGTGGTGTGTATGGAGAGGGTGAAACTAAGGCATCGGCCTGAAATGAAATTCTGCTCCCTCTTTGCTTCAGTTATTCTCCAAACTTCTTCTTTTTAGACTCGGGCGAAAATAAAAGAAATATCTCATAGCACTAAGGGTTCATAGGTTTGGCCTACCTAGCTGTGGCCTGCCTGGTGTTGTTAGTTGTCGTCTACTTGATTCGGACTTATGGCAACCCCTTGTGTGCAGAGCAGAACTGCTCTGTACGGTTTTCATGGCTGTGGCCTTTTGGAAGTAGCTTATCAGACCTGTCTCTCAAAGTGTCTCTGGGTGGATTCCATACTCCAACCTTTCGGCTAGTAGTAGTTGAGTACTTAACCGCTGACGCTACCCATGGGCTGCCATCGGATGCCTATGGGCTGCCTATAAAACCAAACCAAACCTGTTGCCATCGAGTCGTTTCCAACTCATAGTGACCCTATAGGACAGAGTAGAATTGCCCCATAGGGTTTCTGAGGAGCAGCTGGTGGATTCGAACTGCCAACCTTTTGGTTAGCAGCCTTAGCTCACCATAACTCTTCACCACTGTGTCACCAGGGCTCCACAGGCTGCCTGTAGTGGCTTAGAATGTCATCTTATTAGAGGAAAGTCTGAGTCATGACTGTCACTGACCCAGACAGCTGTCTCTCGTTTCCTCCCTTTGCTCTCTTTAGAAAAGTTTCAGAGTTGTTCGATACAACACAGTTCAAACCTTGGGCCACCTTCTAGTTTTCCAATAAATAGGCGAGGGGTTTGTTGTGATAAGAAAATAGAAAGAAAGATGGGTCACAGTTTTTATATAATTGGGTACTTTAGACATTGAAGGTCTGTAAATCATTAAACAATTATGGTAGTAGTAGTCAAAATAGGCATGTAGAGCAGGCAGAGCCCAGATGTTAACATATTTGACAGGTCTGTAACTTAATTGCTTTTTAATGTCAGTCAAATGCATTCCACTTTGGTTTCTTGGCCAGGCTTCTAATAGGCCTGTTAAAACCCTATGAAGTTGAAAATGTGAAACTTAATATTTGTAAAACTTGTAAGCAGATTAGCCTTTTTCTGCCTTACCATGTGGTTAAGAAATTAAGAATAGGAAATTTCAATTTGGTATCTGTCTCAAAAACAATTCAGTGTTAAGAATGTACTTTATTCTCTTTTCATAGATGTGAATAATCTAGTTGCAGATTTTTTTTTTAGTTAAGAAAAGATAAATTTGCCCGTTGAATCAAAGGAGAAATATCCTATTTTGCTTTATGTTTAGATAGATAGATAGCTGCCATCAAGTCGACTCTGACTCATAACAACCTTATGTACAACAGGAGGAAACATTGTCAGGTCCTGTGCAATCCTCACCATCACCAGCATGTTCGAGTCCATTATTGCAGCTACTGTGCCAATCCATCTCACTGCGGGGTCTCTTTCACTTTCGCTAACCCTTTACCAAACATGATGTCCTCTTCCGGTGATTGATCCTTCCTGATGATGGGACCAAAGCAGACAAGTTGAACAGTGTTCTATTGTGATCCATAAGGTTTTCAGAAGCAGATCACCAGGTCTTTCTTCTTAGTGTGTTTTAAAGATGTGCGTTTAGACAGACAGCTAACCAGGGTTCAGAAAAAGGCCCTTTACTCAACTTGCATTGAGGAATCCAGTTCCTGATTGAAGCAGGGTGATAACGACTCCTGTGAGGGCAGTGTGCCCACACGCTTGCCTTCAGAGCTGGAGGAAGTGAGTGGCCTCCAGCCTCATGCCGCCTCATGTCTGCCAACTTCTCTGTGAGGTGTTAAATGCTGTCTTCAGTATTTACAAACAGCAATTGACTTCTCTTGGGCAATATGTTTTAACCTAGTCCTTCCACTGCTATTTACGGAATATCTGTTTTGTACCTGCAGTCTTTATATCTGATGACGATATTTGTGCTGCATATTTAAATTATTTCATATCTCTATTTTAACTGCATTAAATACAACATTGAGTTAGTAAGACAGTAAGTGGAAAGTATGTTGAAGCTTAACTTTCTAAGAAATCTTTGTTTTCCAGTTTTCAAAAATTCTCATCACTTGAGCATTCATTTTGTGTGGAATATAAATCATTAGACATTTACTAGTGTAAACCTTATTTGTAGTGACAGTTTTATTTGTATCCAAATAATCAAAATAATGTATTTGGGTTTTAGTAAAAAAAAGAATTCATAATCCATAACTTCATATTATTCTATTTTTGACAATGTAAGCACACATTTTAGAATGTCAGCGTGCAATTAGATATTCTTAGCACATGTCATTTGTGAAAAGCGCTTTAAATCTAAGTACATTCAATTGAGCATAATTAAAATATCAAGATACACATTCTTCATATACATTTTGCCACTTAATTTTTTAAGTAGCTATAAGTATCTACCATGTGAATTCAAATTAAACTGAGGTGATTAAATTACAGTTAAATTTAATGCTTTTAGTTTAAAATAAAGCAGAAATCAGGCTATGTTAAATTAAAAAAAATACACTGGCATGTTTTCTGTGGACAACAGACTGATGATGGGTTTGTATTTTTTTAAACACAAATATAAACACAAAACTGCAAATATTCTCTGAATAGTCTCATGGGTGTTCCGTAGAGTGGTTTGGAGGGAAAAAAAATGTAAGAAAAGGTGATTTTCATCTTACGGGTTCCTTTGATTTGACTCCTCAACCCCCAAGAAGGAATGCTGGGGATACTATCTCAGATAGTACAGAAGCATCGGAGAAAGGTTTGTTTAGTTGGTAACAGTGGGGGAAAAAAATTTTTATGGGGAAGTATGAACCAGAGCTCTTGAACTGGTCATATCATTTAGATACCACATTTAGTCAGCTGATGTTTCCTACAGTTACCATAATGATCATACTAAGCCTTGGCAAGGCATTTTAAAAAAGCATACATAACTCTAAAACCTGCTTGTCCACAATTGTTGGACTTAAAGTATGTTAACATTATTTTAGAGAAGGTCACTGTGCTTGGATAACTTAGAAATTAGGGCAGGACATTAGATTCTGGTGTTGTCCGTCTAAATATTTGATTTCTTGAAATTCTGCTTTTAAAAACATAGATATATTTCTTTCACAAAAAAGTTACCTATGCAGAATTGGAAGTGTCAACAATGAAGTAAATCATTATGTACCATTATAGAGCAAGAGAAATGTAGGTGGCAAAACTGAGGAAGAGGAGAAAAAATCAAGCTTATAGAAGCATCTGGGCATGGAACAAAAGCTGTGATAGGAGCCACACTTCAGGTTCTTTGCAGACTGTCTAGCCCATTTCAGAGAGGGGGTATTAGAAGAAAAAAACTGGTCATTTTACTTCTAACCATGAGGACTATATCATGTCAAAAATTAGAGCATTTGGAAATAATGATGCTTTGTGTCAATAGAGCCCTATTCATTTGAGGAGCTTAGTGCTTGGGCTTCATGCTGACATAGTTGTAGCCTCTGCAGTCCCATTTCCCTTTCTGGTTGTTCTCAGTCCCCCTGGTTGCAGAGGTGAATTTATGAAGATGATGTATTTCAGACTGGAATCACAACAGCTGAAACTGTCTTATGGAGATGTGAACTTTCATTTGTGTGAGTAGAAAGGTGAGGCATCCAGCCTTTACTGGGGGCAGCTTTAAAGGTCCAAAACATTAGAAGTTGATCTTGAAGATAAAGAGCAATTGTGTTGCCTTTCATACATAGCCATCTATTGCCTGATCAGAGAGCATGCACTGTGCATTGTTTTCAGCACCGGGAAGCTTTTGTGTTACACTCAATCTAGCCTTTTTTCTTTTTTTTTTTGTCCTTTTTGTGACCTGTGGTGCACATTTCTGAAATAATTTTCCAGTGTTGGGGGCAGCTCACACCTAAATAGAACAGGGGAGACCAGTCCCACCAACATAGTTTTGCAAACTCTTTGCTAGCTATCTGGCCGTACCAGTTGCTGTGAACTGAAATCATATCAAAGGCACCTAACAACAATAACCCTAAATAAATTTTCATTCTACTTTGCTTGCTCCTATAAACAACTATCATTCTCTCTCTTTCCCTTCCCTTGACAGTGTAGACAACACAAAAAAATCCCATGTGTGTCAGAATAGAACTGTGCTCCATAGAATTTTCAAGGCTGTGACCTTTTGGAAGCAGATCACCAGGCCTGTTTTCTAAGGTGCCTCTGGGTGGGTTCGAACTGCTAACTTTCAGTTAATAGTCAAGTGCTTAACCATTTGAGCCACCGAGGGACTCTGTAGACTGCACAAGCTCCCTCTAATTCCTCAGGATCCACTTTTTAATCCTGTTATCTGGCTTTCATAGGTCACCCTATCTTTTGGTCTTTGCCTTCCTGTGACAATAGAAATTGTTGACCATTTTGCCTTCCCCCTCCTGGAAGCTCCCTTTCTTGACTTTTGTGCCTGGATCACTGTGCACTCTGCTTACAGCAGAGGTTTCTTAGCACTTCCTGGGTCTCTCACCACTCTTGGTTTTTCTTCTTCTTCCCACCCCATATAAGCTCCTGCTTTCAGTTAGCATAAATGTGGTGTGAGACCCTCATCTGTGTATAATTCCAAACTCCCAACTCTCCATTCCATTGCCTCCTGGACGTGTCACCTGTTGAACTCCCCAGGTCACTTTGCCTGGTATTCAGCTTCCAAGCCCTGTTGATCTCTATTGCATTCATTACCCACCACACCCGCACCTCATTACCAGTGTAATTGTTCTAATCCTGGTCCTTATTATCTCTCACCTAGACTGCTAACACCCTAATTGTTATCCCTGCCTCAGGGCACTTTTTCTCTAATAGACTCCTCCCCTCTGCTGCCAAGTAATCTTTCTGAGAGATAGATACTAGTCAGGACACTCTCCTGCTCCCACACTATTTCCCAGCTGTCCTCTGAACATAACCACACACACAAACCCATCTCCAGAACACAACCTCATTCTTCAGGAGGATGATCTAAGCCTTGCATGACTTGATCCCAGCAGTCTTATTTTCAACCATCCTCTTTCATACCACTTTCTTGCCATCTAAATTGAGTTGCTCTGGTTGATTCCTTCATGCTGCTATGATAAGTCAGGGCTCTGACTTCCAGAAGGATCACCTCTGAATCTAAGCTCCCCTGTCTTAGCTATGTGACCTCAAGCAAATTACATAAACCCCCTCACTCATTTCTGCCTCAGTGTGCCCACTTATAAAACCCAGATAATATTATCACCTACCTCATGAGGTCATGAAGATCAAATGAGAATATTTTGTAAAGCTCTTGCACAGTGTCTGGTACATAATAAGCACTCAGTATATGCTAGTTGTTGATGATACTGATGTTGTCATAATCAGCATCCTTATTAAAATTTCACTTGACAAACCTTTATTGGGTCGGATGCAGTGCTGGGTCTGTTACCCATGTAAGTGTGACACTCCCTTGTCACTGTGCCTTTGTGCCATTCTCTGCCTCAGTTACCTGAGTCCTAGTTGCACTTCAGTAGCCACCTAAAGTATCACATCTTATGCACCTCACCACCTCCCTAAAACACCTCTTCCATCCCAGCCAGGAAAATCTTGCCCTCCTTGAAGTGCCATCAGTTTGTCTGGACTTAAGCTCTTATCAGATGTTATAATTATCTTTTCTCATGTGTTTTCTGTATTTGTGAGGCATACAGTTACTGAACTTGGGAGAGAATCCTTTCCTCTGCTCACCAACTGGGTAGGGCTGGGTAGGTTGCTTTAATCTTCCTGTGCCTCAATTTCCTCTTATATAAAATCAGAAAAAAAATTACCTCATGGGTGGACTAAGGGTATCTAATATAGGCAAAGCAATACCCTGATAGCTCATAATAGATACTTAATGAATATTCATGACCTCTATCCCATACTTCAGGAGCTCTGGTGGTACAGTGGTTAAGCTCTCGCTGCTAACCATAAGGTCAGTGATTTGAGCCCTCCAGCCACTCCGCAGGAGAAAGAGGTAGCAGTCAGCTTCTGTAGAGATTAAAGCCTTGGAAACCCTATGGGGCAGTTCTGCTGTGATCTACAGAATGGCTATGAGTCGGAATCAACTTGAGGGCAATGGGTTTTGGGATCCCCTACTTCAAGCTCCTTGAGAATAGGAATGCTATCTCACTCATACAGTGTTCTTGCACTTCCAAACTCTGAACATGATTGCTTATAAATATTTGCTGAATAAATAAATGAACAGGTGATAAAGTAGCAACAGTGCATCTCTAATAGGTGTGTGTGTCTCTTTAGATGGATCCAGTTATTAGTAGTAACTAAGATCTAACAACAAAAAATATACCAGAAAAACCTGTAGAGAAGTCAGTGTCCTCATTGTAAAAACAAGATGCCACACTGAGCCAATTCTAGTATGGAAAATCTTTTCCTGTCCTGCTTGCCACAGACTCCAGGAAGACATAGGGAAATGATTTGTGACAAAATTGCACACACACACACTCAAAAAAAAAAAAAAAAATACAATATCTTCACACAGCTAGAGCCCTCTTCAAGTGATGAGGGACACAAAGACATTGCACACAATAGGTGTGTCTGTCCGTTTGTCTACCAGTTCGGCTGTCTTTGATCTTTGCAAAGGAGGAACATGTGTGAGATACTGTGAATAGACAATAGACCAGGAGGCAGAAGAGCAGCAGGTAGTTGCTGCTCAGCGATCAAGTCTTGGTGATGCCCAGACACTGTGTGTCTGATGATAAGCATCTTCCCTTGGTGCCTTGGAGTCTCGTTGCCTTGCAGCTTGACTCCAAAGGACCAGATTCATCCTCTGCATCTCCACAATGTGCCACTTTGAATCTGTAAGTTCTTTCTTTCTGAGCCCACCAGAGGAAAACAGGTACATCATTATTTTTTCCTGGTATCACTACTCTCTTTCTTCCCAATGCTTCTGTTTCCTGCTGTTCTCTCTGAAGTGGATTTGACTCTTTGCATCATCCTTGGTGATTGGATCTCACTTTGCTATGCTAAAAGAATTGTTATCGATTGATTGACGTGGAGGAAGTTCATTATAAATTCTCATTTTATTGCATAAAATATTAAAAACGTTTATAGGTATTAACGATCTGATGTAATCAATAACACAGTGGTTCTGTGCCTAAGAATTACACCATTTAATAATGGTACCACTTGGTGTAAAAAGTTTGTCGTAAGATCCCATGTAAATCATGTAAAAGGTAGCTAGCTCACTTTGGCTATGTGTATTTTCACCAAAAAAAAAAAAGGTTGAGAAATTAGAGGGTTAATATGTTGTGGGGTTGTTAACCAATGTCATAAAACAACATGTTTACTACTGTTTCATGAGAAACTATTTGTTCTGTAAGCCTTCACCTGAAGTACAATAAAATATAAAAAAAAAAGAAAAAAAAAAAGGTAGCTCATAGTTACTCTCTGAAATAATCTGGAAAACTGGGATTAGAAATCACAACTTTAAGTAAACTTATGTGAGCATACTCTCAGAATTCAGAGGGAACCCAGAGGTGATTTAGTGAAATAGCCCTCAACCCTGACTGCACTTTATAATTACATAGGAAATTTTTTAAAAAGGATAGACACGGAAATTCTGATTTAATTTGTGTAGAGTGGGAACACGCATCATGACTTCTAAAAAGTTCTACCAGTGATTCTAATGTGCAGCTAGGGAGAAAAACCACCAATTTTGGAGAAGAGGGATATAAACCAACATATTTGGATTAACTACTGTCTTGAGCACGGTGTTGATTGCTTTACGTTCCCCATCTCTTTGATCCTCATAATAAGAGAGGTGATTTTAAAATAAGGGGACTAAGGTTTGGTCATTATGTGCAATATTCAGCTGTTTTCTTACCCACTATTGGCAGTACTTGGATAAGTATGACACTGAGTATCTCTCCTATTCTTCAAGAAGATTGGTGTCTGTTGATTATTTCCCATTTTTCCTTGGTGGAGATGGTCTTACCAACTTTTGAGCTTTTTAAAATTAGCCTCGGCGCTGGGGTCTTAAAAGCTTTCAGGTGGCCATCTAAGATGTATCAATTGGTCCCAACCACATGCAGTAAAGGAGAATGAAGAACACCAAAGACAAAAGGAAAGTATTAGCCCAAGAGACAGAAAGGGCCACATAAACCAGAGACTTCATCGACCTGAGACCAGAAGAACTAGATGGTGCCTGGCTACCACCAATGACCGCCCCGACAGGGAACATAACAGAGAGTCCTTGATGGAGCAGGGGAAGGGTGGGGTACAGAACTCAAATTCTAATAAAAAGACCAGACTTAATGTTCTGACTGAGACTGGAGGAACCCGGAAAGCATGGCCCCTGGATTCTCTATCAGCCCAGAACTAAAACAGTTTCTAACTCCATCTCTTCAGACAGAGATTGGACTGGACTGTGGGACATAAAATGATACTTCTGAAGAGTGTGCCTCTTAGCTTAAGTAGATACAAGAGACTAAATGGGCAGCTTCTGTCCGGAGGTGAGATGGGAAGGCAGAGAGGGTTAGGAGCTGGTTGAATGGACATGGGGAATCAGGTGGAAAGGAGGATTGTGCTGTCACAGTATGGGGAGAGCAATTAGGGTCACATAACAATGTATGTATAAATTTTTGTATGGGAAAAGAATAAATCAGCCTCGGGCAGATTCAACTCAGTGACTCTCAGCAGTTCTGCCACATAAAATGATTT
Organism: Trichechus manatus latirostris; assembly: GCF_000243295.1. Classification (NCBI taxonomy): domain Eukaryota; kingdom Metazoa; phylum Chordata; class Mammalia; order Sirenia; family Trichechidae; genus Trichechus; species Trichechus manatus. The sequence continues at coordinate 4,195,378 of NW_004444092.1, forward strand.
TTAAATTTTGAATTTTTATTCATTTTTGTAACTCTGTCCTGTTTTCATTTCCATATGAAGAGAGTTCTGGTCCACAAGTGCACAGATGACCTGTTTTCTAAACCTGATTGTGCCCCAGGCACAGTTGTGTGTGTGTTACATCTCTGTATTCTGCCAACCTTAAAGAACTCCCTGTGGGAAAGAAGTATGTGCAAACCCACAAAAAGCGCAAGTGCTATAGGCAGGCAGGGGGGTTGCTCTTCCCATGTACCTGCAGGTTGCAGCAGCTGTACACGGGTTCCTTGTGGCTGTTTTGAGCAGTAGAACAGTGGGAGCAAAATACCTTCATATGGATCAGAAGAACACACTTCCACCCTCTGCATATGGTTTGTGCTGTACCTCCTACTTCAAAAGGGCCTTTTCCTGGGCCTTTCAGTGAACCCCAGGCCACATGGTTCAGCCTGTCTTGATAGAGTTGTCTAGGAGAAGGTGATGGGCAAAGCATGGTGGAACAGACAAGGAGAGAGAGTCTGTGGCAGGCCAGAGACTACTATTGTTCCCTTAGCAGTTTTAATGTGTGGAGAGGGGGAGAGTCCTTGTATGTTTTTAAGAACAAGTGTGTCTTTATTTAAGATATTAGGTTTGTAAAAATGGAAAAACAATTTGATTTGGAGAGTTAGTAGATAGACATTTTTTCTCTTTTTGCATTTTCTGTTAACATTGTTATGTATATTAGGTAAGTTATGCAAAAGTATTTTCTCTTTATAGAAGAAATAAAAAATGTATAGCAAAAAAAAAAAAAAAAGAAAAAAATTGTAATCCCACTCCCTCAAAAGCACCACTTCGGTATATCTATTTTATGTGGGAGTAGGGGGTAGGGAAAAGGTGTGCATATATTTTTTAAATATTAGGATTTTTATTTAATAGTATATATTAAATATTTTCCCACAATATTTTATTGCCTGCGTAGTATCATTGTATGAACACACTCAAAGTTATTTAATCTTTCCCGTACAATTGGACATTTAGATTGTTTCTAATTTTTTTTTTCAGTTTTTATGAACAATACTGCAAAGAAAATCCTTGTAGCTAATTTTGATTAGTAAAGGCCATTTTGTGAGGGCACATACATTGATAAATGGGATCAGGGAATCTAGCAAGTAGTAGTTTTGTATGATGTTGACCCAGAATGTGCCTGTTACCATGGTGTCATCTACTGAGCTGTAAAATGTAAGCACTATGTCTGTGGTCTGGCTTTGGTGACATGATTGCATGATAAATATTCTGAACTACACTGCATGTTAACCTTAGTTTGTATACAAAAAGTTCGTATATTTGTGACAAGGAATAACAAGTTGAAGTAGAGTCAGAAAGAATGTAATTGCTTATCATAAATATAGGCTTAGCTTCAAAATAGCTAGCTTAAAATTTCCCTTATAGTGCACTTTAAAGATTTTCACTGATGATCTCGGAGGTGTGGCAGTCAGCCACTGCTGGAATGAAATAACACAAGTTGTTCAAAGTTTGGGCCATAATTGATTTAATGCATATTTTTCCTACTCTACCATACCTTTTATCTTATATGAGAAGAGCAATTGTATACCCAGGTAATATATAAATAAAATTATAAGAATATGTAACTCCATAAAATGGTATTTGATGATTGACCTGATTTTTCAAGAGAAGAAAAATTGCTTTCAAGTAAGTTTACGTGTTCTCTGGCAATTTTTCAACCATTGCCAGAAAGAAATCCATCATGTGAGAGTCTTTATCCTTCTTGCCCCCCTCCTATTCAGAGAGGCAGATCCACTTCTCTCTATTTGGATTCTAATTGTTCGTTTCATTTTATTGCTGTCTATTTGTGCCCTTGGCTTTGAGCCCCATGGTAGCAGTTGCTTATGGTGCATGGTTTGTCATTTTGGTGTGAAGACTCTGAGTCCTGCAGAAATCTGTCTCTGATCCTTACCCTCCTTCAGCCTCCATGTTAAGAAGGTGGGCCTCTTTACCCAAGGCATCAGAGGCAGTAACTGTGTTATGGTTCAAACTCAGAATCACTGTTTTAAATGATGGGACAAGGAATGAAACTACAGTCTCCTGAGGACAGAATATTCTGAGCTTCCTTGAGAAAAACCACTTACCTCTTCCTGACTCCCCTTACTTACCATTACCCTGTACTTACTGTCCCTTCAGACTCTTTGATCCTAAATATTTTCTTTTTCTATTTTTCAGGCAGGAGGCTCCCAGGTGATTTTCACCAATCCTTTAGAAATTGTCAAGATTCGTTTGCAAGTGGCTGGAGAAATCACCACGGGTCCTCGAGTCAGTGCTTTGTCTGTCGTACGAGACCTGGGGTTCTTTGGGATCTACAAGGTAACTCTTTTTTGAGTCACTTATTTGATCACATTCTCATCTCTTAAATTAGGAACCGTTCATCAGCATGAAATCTATTTCTTACATTTCCACACCTAGAGGAGATGTTCTGCTGGAGCTGCACCACTGGCAACCCATAGGGCACCCTCGTGCCAATTAGAAAAAGATGCCACTTCCTGCCATCTGCTGAAAACTGTCCTTATAAATACACAAACCCAGTGTGACTATGGTGTGAATGGCACCCACTAGAGTTGTTCAGCACACAGCCCTCTGCAGCAATGTTGGTTGAAGCTTTCTTTGGATTTGTTGTTGATCCACAAACCTCATTCACAGTGCTGTACTTCATGAAGGATAGACACAAGAATCACAGGGCACTTTCTTTTTAGGAGCTATAATGAGCTCAGTTTAAGGAGAAGCCCATACCTATTTTCTGATCCCATATATTCCAGCCCTGTCCATGGTTCCCATATATAGGTTTTATCATAATTATTATGAATCATAACCATCTTTCAGAATCGTCACAAAAGTAAATTTTTATAGGATTCTTAAAATTTGTTATTCACATTCCTCTACCAAAACGTTGTACTGGAATGTTCTAGAATTGGCTGCATGTATGTCCAGTTACAAAGCTGTATCAAACATAAAGTCTCCAGTTCACCATTTCTCCAATGAGAAGATTCAAAAAAAATGTTTCACGACCAACTTGATTAAATAAATATTTAAGGATGTAGAGGAAAAAGCCCTACTTAAAATATTTTTCATTTGTTTACACACAAATATATACAATCACATTATATAAAATTACAATTGCTTCTTTCTATACTCACATATCAAGAAATATTTTAGTCAAATTCTTCGTATGAATTTTGAATCAGTGTCTTGATCACCACTTAAGCCCCTTTTTGAATCATCCATTAACATAACTTTGCAGAGTACGTCACCTTCATTGTCCAAGTTGTACAAGATGAAGCACTTTTGGACTTCATGTACAATGCTGTCTCTGGTAATTTGATCCCACTGACATATACATTAGGACTGTTGGTTTTTTCCCTTATTCCCAGTTCATCCTGATGTAACAGTTCACCATTTATTGCTCTTTAGAACAAACTTTAAATGGCTCCTTTGACATTCAGCACTGCGTTTGTAAGATCCCGCTCCAGAAATACTTTCTTTCCCTTTTCTTTTCACCTTGAGTTATTCAGGGGACCTCTGTAAACATCTAGAGTTAGTAATAATGAGGTTGTTTTAGGCTAATCTGCCTTCCCCAAATTGTACTTGTACTTCTCAAGGTCAAGTGATTGGGAGAATACCCCATGATCTGAGACTTTGTAAGGAGCAACTATGTATATAACATGACACTCACTTTTCTGGGGTTAATTTTGAGGGAGGGAGAACTTGCCTTATATTTAGGCATGTGTGGTATTAGGAATAAACATTCTTATTTTTAAAGTGGCACTTAAAATGCTCAGTCTGTGGTTGTGCAGTGTGGCAATATTTTCTAGAGCTATTTCATTTACCAATGTATTACCCAGCTATAAGAAACAAATAGTAGTATTCTGAAGCATAGCATTGATCAATTTGAAGAAGAATCATCTTTTCTAAACTTTCGGTCTCTTGCAGTCTATAACATTATGTAGCAGCATGTCATTTTGACAAGATGCCAAGCAGTGTTTCAGCTGGCTGTCTGGTAAAAAGCACATAGAAACTGTGGCAATGACTATTATCGAAATGTCTGGATGGATAAAATGGGGAAGCTTGTTTGCTGATACAGAAACAGAGACTGTTAAACTACCTGCAAATGATATGAGACTGGGACTTAGTGCTTTTCATCTTTACAGTATTTTTTAAGCTTAATCCCTTTAACACTGCTTAGAAGTAATTAGTATCTTGATTTTGTAGCTAGGTAAATAGAGGCTGCCAATGATGGTATCTGAGCTGAAATTGAGGCTCAGAAGTTTCTTGTTTCCACTTCTGTGTGAAAATTGCTTTCCTGAAATGAGCAGGATTGCTCAAGTTTGAGCAAGAGATCTCTCCCATATAAAGTTAGTTTAATTACTAGTCTAGAGGTTTAATCTAGTTCAGAGGCATTCCACGGGGCTTGGTGCTGCCTTACAAAAAGCTCCTTTTGGTGTATTGGTAATTACCAAGAGAATTTACTAACTCTTTGAGCTTCTGGAAACTTGATTTCTTTGCACAACAGTGACCTGGCAGTCTCATCCCTTTTACTGGCCGTTAGCATCAGTTAAGTTCTCTGAGGTAATTTGTTACTGGTGCCCAGACCTGTGACCTGGACTTCCTTCAGCAGATGCACACTTCCCTGTGGTTGGGGCTCCTTTCAGTCTGATTGGCTCTTGTATTACCGCCCTAGGTTATCAGCTTCATTTATAGTATCCCATCTTCCAGCCTCAGGCTTTGTTTCTTGTGAACTTCTTTTCTCCATACCGACCCCACCCCACCCCTCCATTGCCAGAAATCATTCCATCAATTTAAGATCCAGTCTTTTAGGGGCATCACAGCTTAACACTACTATCTACTTCTGAAAAAGCAACAGTTAAAAACCCTCCAGAGTACAGTTCTACTCTGACACACATGGGGGTTGCTATGAGTCAGAGTCGACTGCAACTGGTTGCTTGGTTATACAGCTTAATATGCTTTTGTTCCAGGGTACATATATACCCATTGCCGTCCAGTCGATTGCGACTCACAGCGACCCTATAGGACAGAGTACAGCTACCCCATAAGGTTTCCAAGGAGCACCTGGTGGATTCAAACTGCTGACCTTTTGGTTAGCAGCTGTAGCTCTTAACCGCTACGCCACCAGGGTTTCCTTGTTCCAGGATAGTGCCTTTTAGTAATAAAGTTGTACCAGAATAAACTTTTTAGTAATAAAGCTTTTCTCCCTTTCTTGGTTGAGTGGTAAAATGCAAATTACCTGGAGTGACCTAAAACCTTTAGACCTGGTATGTGGTATGTGTCCCTCCAGGTGGATCTTTGAAAAGAGAACCACTGTCTTCCTTTTAGTTGGGACTGGTAATCTTCATTCTCCTTCCCTTGGTCCTTTTGTTTGCTGTTGTTAACATTACAATACCAGACACAGGAGGGGTCAGTGGTTGGCTCTATCTGTGTGTTTAGGCCTGCAGTGCTTAACCTCACCTAAATTGGATTTAACCGGGCTTTCTGTTTTTCTCCTGAATTGACTTGCAAAATAGGGAACTATTCTGTGACTTCCCAATAATGGGTAATTAGAATACTTGCTTTAGAAATACATTTACAACTGAAAAAATAGTGGCTGTGGTAAACATTTCACATTCTTGAGGTTAGAAATAGTTTAAAGCAGAGATAGTGAACTGTGTAAACAAAGCCCTCATCTAACAGAGTAACATTTCCAGGGATTTAGTTATAGCACAGAGTAGGTAGGTGACTGAAGAAAAGGCAGAATAATTGCCTTTGAAAGAGCTATTTGATTATAATGTAGTTTAGAGGGGGAAAAATCAGCAACATGTACAGCTTTTCTTAAGAATTTATGGGTAACTTTTGTTGCATAAGCCCCTGCAGCATAAAATAACTGAAATGAATTATGTCACAGAAAAGTGGTATGCATCTACTGTTAAACATTTCCATAGGAGTCATCAGAGTTTATATCTTAGAAATAGAAATGAAATGAAAGTTGTATGAAAGTTGTCATTGAACATTAAGGGACTGCACAGGTAATGCAGATGGAAGGATGCTTCATTAGTATACAGTGAAACGGGTCATGTCTATTTTAGGACAAAAAAAATGGTCCTGGAAGCATTTACAACTAGGATCCATCAAACATTGTTGAAAACCTTTTACAAATAGAGCTTTGCAGGCACTATGTTAATCACAAATGAAACATTGACTCTAGTATTGAAGGTCAGTTTAGATTGAAGATGGTCTCTCTCCTGTGTTCTGATCAGAGGTATTTGTTTTGTGTTTTTGTATTTGACAAAGTATTCACATACATATTTCTTTCACATACATACATGCTTGTGTGCGTGTTCTCCGGTTGTGTGCGTGTGTATAAGGGAATCGTTGAAGCTACACTCCATAAAATAGAAAGCAAGTACTGATATATTAGTATGTTCTTGTTTATTCTGTTATCGCAAAGTGATATCGTTTTTTTTTTTAAGTAAAATACAAAGGTTTTTTTTTTAAGTAATTCATAAAGATATATAAAGGAAAATAAAATTATCCCTCTACCCCTTACCACTCCATTCTTCTTCAAAGGATATTAACTGTTTATTTTTTATATATCTTTTAAAAAAATTGTTTACCTATATCAATATTTTCTCTCTTTCTCTGTCTCTTTCTGTATAACACAAATTTTACCCATAACAATATCGTGTGTGTGTATTCTAACATACATAGAATATTCAAGCACACGGTACATCTTGAAGCGCTTTCCTCATTTTATTTAATAGCAGAGTACAATTTTTAAAAAGTTTTTTTTTTAACACGTTCCCCGTAATAGGTATTTATGCTGTGTCAAGTATGGGGATGTTATAAGCAAACCATGATGAACATCTCTGCATATATTCTGACATACATTTGTGAATATATTCAAATGATAAATATCTACCAGTATATTGTTAGCTCAAGGGGCATGTGCATTTTTAGTGTTAATAGATTTTGTCAGATTGCACTCTAAAAAATGTTGCATGAGTTTATCAATTTCGTCTTGGTAACATTTGAGTACTTAAATAGAATAACTTGACATATCAACTTTTTTTTTTTTTAATGTACTCACAGCCCCACATGAAGGAAGTAACTATTTAGTCATTCCTTTGAGAACATATTGCCATGTTAATTGTCGAACATCAAGGGACATTACATGGGTTTACCATAGTGGCAGTTCTTCTGTTCTACTTTGCTTACTTTTATTTTTCCCCTGGACCTCTGTGAAAGCCTCCTAATGATTTTATTTTGACTTTTGATCCTCTCAAATTCATTGTCCCCAGTCAGAATGACCTATTTAAAACGTAAGTCAGATTAATTCATTATTTCAGCTCATTTTTGCTGGGAGTTGATTGTGCGCCCAGCACTGTTCTAGTTGTTTAGGATGTGGCTGGAAAAGCCAAGTCCATGTTCCTAGGTGCTAGGGATAGGAAAATGAATGAATAAGGTATGGTTTATAAGGTGTTTACCATATAGTGGGGATAGTGGAGAGGGATGTGCCCAGGGTTCTGAGGGAGGTGGAACTGACTTAAGAAGGCTAAGAAGAGTCATTAACCAGGTGGCATGACCAGGTTTGTTGTGTTTGAGGAAGGATAATTTGGTTTCAGTGTGGAAAATGCCATGTGTAAGATAGCGTGGAGGCTAGTTAGGAAGGCATATGCAGTGTGTGTGCTGGGAGTGGTGGTTATCGGGGGAGGATGGCAAGCAAGAAGGGATGAAGGAATCACATTGATCTAAACTAGGGCAGTGGCAGTGGGGATGGTGAAGGGTGTATATTTAAGGGTTATTTAAGAGTTAATCTCACAAAATCTTAGAAAGTGATGAAAGTGGAAAGTAAAGGAAGATTGAAAGGTGACACCCAGATTTCTGGCTTGAGCACCGAACTTGGATGGTAAACTTTAGAATTTCAGAATATTTGAGGAGCTGCAAGGAACCTTGAAAGGTCTTCTACTCAAAGGGGACAAGGAAGCTGGTGATAGGGAACCCAAGTAAAGATATTGTTGATGTGTTGTGAGATTGTTAACCATTGTCATAGGGCAACATTTGTAGTAACTGTTAAATGAGAAACTATTTTGTTCTGTAAGCCTTC
>NW_004444092.1:4203611-4215725 GCF_000243295.1 Trichechus manatus latirostris
AACTGTGCATGTAGGCATTTTTGAAATGGTGTATCTTTGGCTATGTGTATTTTTACCAAAAAAAAAAAAAAAGAGTTTGAGAAGTTAGAGGTTGATATGTTGTGGGGTTGTTAACCAATGTTACAAAACAACATGTGTACTTCTGTTTCATGAGAAACGATTTGTTCTGTAAGCCTTCACCTGAAGTACAATAAAAAAAATAATTAAAAAAAAAGATCTTCTACTCACTGTTGTCTTTATAACTGAGGAATGGAGGCCCAGAAGTCTAATGGAATTTAGCTAGGCTATCTAGATAGGCGGGGGGTGAGGCTAAAATTGAAACTCAGTTTTCTGACTCCAAGTCCAGTGTTTTTCTTGCTGTCCCGTTCTGAATGTAAGACTAGAGCTTTGCAGAAGGATGGGGACTACAGATACTTTTCTAAGGGTCATTTGCATGCATGAAGCTATGAGAGTGGGTAAGGTCTCCAAGCTGCTGGGAAACCAGTGACGGAACTCGGAGACCACCCACATTAGGTGGCAGAAAGAAGTATGGGTGGAGAAAACAGAAGCAGCTGTCAGGTGGAGAGTTGGAATGAACAGTGTTGTGAATGCTAGCAGAGGAAGCGATGTGAGGGAGAAGAGGTCAGTGGTATCCAGTGCTACAGAGGCCAAGAGGGATGAAGACAAAGAAAAGATCTTTAAACTTAAAGATGGAGGTCAATGGTTATCGTTAAGAGATCAATTCAAGTAGCATGCAGAAACCTATATGAGGAATAGGTAGGTAACCGGTGAAGAAATATAAGCAGGTACAAACCACTCAACCTAAAGGTTTTTACTGTGAAAGTAAAAAAGGGAAATAGTCCAGCAGATAGAAAAAAAAGTAGAATCAAGGGATGTTAGAGGAAAGATGAGAGATTTTTTTGTTTTAATTTTGATGAACCATGCCTGTCTATAGACAGAGAGGAAGAAGAGGCACTGTAGGTGGAAGGATTTGAAGTGTCTGGAGATAGCAAGATTAGATATAAATATGGCTCTAGAACTTTCAGGAGGCAAGTAGAGATAGGGTCAAAAACTAAGTGAAGATGGTAGCCCAGAGAGGTAAACTGACTTTTGCTTTGAAGACATTTGCAAAACACCTGGACTCGAACATTAATTCTTGAAGCCTCACTGGACAGCCAGGTACTAAGGAAGCCAAGTCCAAAAGAACAGGGCCAGGACTAAGGTGAGGCCAGAGAGCCTAGGCACAAAATTTAAGGAGTCACCCAGTTTTCAGTGCCAACTCTGCATTTGCAGAAGCCTGATAGTGAGTGCCTTCTTAAGGTTTGTACCTTAGGCTCCTCTTGCCTTACCCTGTTCTGGTCCTGGAAACCCTGGTGGCTTAGTGGTTAAGTGCTATGGCTGCAATCCAAAAGGTCTGCAGTTTGAATTCACCAGGCACTCCTTGGAAACTATGGAGCAGTCGGAATCAACTCAACGGCAACCGGTTTATTCTTGGTGCTAAAGAAGATCGTTCCCCATAAAGCTGGAATCTCACAAAGGAATACACCTTTGTTGGTGGAAGGGTAAAATAAAAATGCCCCCTCCCACTACCCTGGGCTACAAGGAAAACTGCCTTGATTCTGAGTGGAGGGAGGGAAAACGGAGGGGGATAGGAGGTAAAAAAAAAAAAAAAACCCTGCCCTAAGGATCAGGAGCTCTAAGCTGGCCCTCATGTGGCTTTGCAGGCTGAAATTTATATTCCTTGGGTGATGTGAAAAATCTCACACTGGGAGTTTACATTAAAATACTCTTGAGTTGGTAGCACTCCAGGTGCCTGACAAAAGTAAATACAAGTCCTCTCTAGAGGAACCCACCTTCAACCCAGATCTCAAAGAATCAAATCGTTATAGATGTTGTGCTAAGGAAAATAAGCAAGTCACAGTCAACGATCTCAGATCACACATGGAAATAAGGCACTTTAAGAAGAGATAGCAAAAACAGGCAGTATTTTAGACCTACAAAGATTTAAGTTATTCAAATTATCAGAAATATAAAATGAACTTTTTTTGTTTTCTTTTAAGAAATTAAAAAGAATGAAAATACAATGATTAAATTTTAAATACAATAAATGATCTTTAACAGCAGATGAAACACAGCTGAGGAGGGAATGAGCAAACTAAAAAATAAGAGAAAAAATTAGTTCAGAATGCATTTCTGAGAAATAGAGAGTTTGAGAAAGTACGGAAAGTGTTTGGTGGTCTAATAGGTATAATTGGAAAACCAGAAGAAGAGAACATAATGACTGAAGATTTTTCATAAATAACGAAAGCCGTCAGTCCACAGATTCAAGAATTATAACAAATCCCAAGAGGGAGAAATAAAAATAACCCTCATTAAATATGTCAGAGTGAAACTGCAGAACACCAAAACTAAAAAGCAGCTCTCAAGTGGCTAGAGAAAAATGCAGATTGCCTTCAGAGGAGCAGTAGTCAAAGTGACAGCTAACTTAGAAATGAACAGTTGAAGCCAGAAGGCAGTGGAATGATACCTTCAGTGTGCAGAATAAAAACCTTTCAACCTAGAATTCTATACCTTGCAAAAATATCTTTCAGGAGCAAGGATGAAATAAAGACATTTTTTAGACTAGCAAAACTCATAAAGCATGTCCTTAATAGACCCTTATTAAAGGAAATTCTAGAATGTTCTTTTGGTAGAAGGAAAGTGATCACAGATGATAAGTCTGAGATGCAACAAGGAATGAAGAACAAAGTAATAAATGTTTATTTTAAAAAACATTGCCTGAGTTTAAATTTATATATATATGTATATATAAATAAATTGGTAATTATAATACTTAATTTTTTAAGCTGGAATTAAAATACATGGCAATGATCAGGGCTGCTGGTAATTTAGATCTTCTAAAGTGCCTGTATTTTTCAAGAGGAAGATAAAAAAGACTATGATAAGCTAACTATGCATATTAAAATTTCCAGGAGAAACACTTAGACTAGAAATAGAGTGTGCAATTTTCAGACAGATAGTGAGGGGAAAAAAGAAGGTAAGAAAGAAAAGAGAAGAGAAATTGAAAAGGTAGGACACATTTTCTACATCAGCTTTGTGAAGGTGACATGACTGGAAGCTTGGAAACTAAATTCCATGCAATAAAATTTCATGCTACTTACAGGATTTCCAGCCCATCTAAATGATGAGCATCATTGATGACAAAGCAACATGCAATAATAGAACAATGTCACTGACAGAGGAACGACATTTCCTACAGAAATACCTGGAGTTGCCCAGATGATTTTGTTAGAATTGCAGTGAGTTTAAGAAGAAACTGATATTCCAGAAGTTCCTGGATTAGAGAAGCCAAATAAGAAGCATTAATGTTTTACATTCAAACTGATATAATCTCCATGTTCCCTGATAATGAGTGTTAATTTGTTGGCTGGTTTATTTGGTTTTAACACTAGTGACACAATGACAACACAATGACATCACTTGGCACCAGTAATATTTCTCAACAAGATACTGAAAAGCACCCTATTCAAATTCCAGGCACGTGGTGCATAGCTGTCCCTGACTGGGCAGGAGTGGCGCTGCCAGGTTGTGTGTATCTAAGGGTTAACTCACTTGAAGGAAACCAAGAGGAATGCTTAGGGATCAGGAAATGACATGCTGCCCATTGTTTGTAGCTCCAGGACCAAAATATACAATTATACATGCCAAATAAATTCAAAACCTGTAAGGTAGGAAAAGAGGGGGTGGCTCTGACTACAGGTGCCAAAAGCATTAAATAACCTCTCAGACAAGGTGCACCACTGTTGTCTTGAATGCTGCAGGGTCCCCCAGTCTGGCATTTTTCCCCCGTGTTAGACAATGTACATTCACTGCAGGAGTCTCTGCTAAGCCTCCATCTCCCAGACCTGCTGGCTCCTGCTGACTCCTGGTGCCCGGCCCGACACAGAGGTGCCTTTGTGAGTGTAATTACCTTTCCTTGTATTAGAAATAGTCTGTTTAGAGCTGTATTTGCAGGTACAACTAGAATAAGTAGGAATTAGCATTCGAAAGGACCTGCCCTGTTTTCTGACTCCTTTATCAGCACCATCCTTCAGGACTGGCTTTTTTCTCTTTGGATTGATTGGGCAGATGTGATACCATCCAGGATGAAGAGCTTTAAAGGAAGAAAAGGCGGGGTGGGGGGAAGACATTGAAGATAGTTCTGTGTGTGTGTGTAAGCTACAAATCCTGTTGTATTACATCACTTGACAGTTCCATGTCGGGCAGAGCTGCCAGAGTGAAGGTTGAGTGGATGATTCCAGCAACTTAAAGAGTTGATTGAAGCTCCCTTGGGCTTTCAACACAGCATCCACATCAGAATGGCATGGGAAGCAAAATAAATTTTTTTTTTTTTTTTTTTTTGCCATGATAATACCGTGGCCAATGTCTCGAAGCCTTTGTAATTGGCCTGTGTCGATTGTGGACTATTAATTCACTTGAAGTTGTGAGATCTACCCTTAAAAAAGCTTTCCTAGACTCTAAATAGAATGATTATGGAGAGACTTTAGAATGATACAGAACTGGAATGGAGCCAATTAAACTAGATCTGAGTTTTGATCCAAGTTTATTTACCTGTAGGTCTAACCCTGAGATGCCTTTTATTTTTCATGACTGTGTATTAGTGGGCTTTTTATTTTAAAAATAGTAACAATAAGTTCCCCTCTTCAGAGAGAGAGTACTTTAATGGAGTAGATGGATGTTAATGAATTAGGTTTAATGAATTAAAAATTAGATTGTTGTATTTTGCATTTGTTAATTTCCCCCAAGTGATTTTACAAAGGAAATTCAGGGGCCAGGAGGGAGTATCTAGGGGCAGGCCCACCTGGAGAGCCCATGAAAAAGACTTGAGACAGGTAAACGTGGGGATTTTCTTAAAGGCCGGGAAAATTTAAAGATTTATTTCAAGTGGCTTACACTTTGTAATTTATTAATTTTTTCATGGCCAAAGTCATTCTTTTCACGTTGCTGACGCAGGCTCTTGGGCAGCACAGAGTTTTTCCCTTTATTACAGAGTTGCCCATTCAGAATAGCTGATCTCTTAGTAAAAATGATACATGGGGTGAGTAGAATTCAAGTCAAACAGGTTTAGGTTTTGCTTTAGGACTGGAGAATGGGTGTTCACCACTGAGGGAAGAATTTATCAAGGAATCTGGGAGAGAAACATTTTCACAGTTGGAACTTTAAAAGCCTTTTTAACATCCTGCTTCCCTTTTCATTGTGCGGGAGCAACAGGTCAGGTATTGCCTAAGGCAGGCTTACAAATTGGCACCTGCCTTTGTGCCTGAGACCTAAAGGAAGTGGTGGGGAGAATGAGGCCAGAGAAATTTAATAAGTCTGTGCCTTTTTCTCCAACCTTCTGCAAAGGTAGCTTTCCCTGGGAGTTTGGCTTTGATGCCTGGGTTGTGAGGCTGGAGATAGCCCACCTCCTGACTCCAGGGTTATTTGCTGCAGGGAGATGCTGAGCAGGCACTGGGCTGTGTAACCAGGCAGGGGCAGAGAGAGGCTGGGAGACACTCACCACAACCTCCCCTTACATATGTACTGCAGTAGCCACTTTATACAGGAGTTTCACAGTTATTACTTCATTTAATCGTTAACTCACAGTTCCTGGGAAGAAGGGGCCCTTGGTAGTTTTTACAGGTGAGGAAGGCTCTGATTCCTCCCAGTGCTCATCAGGGGCAGAGGGGAGGGTTGCACCAGGTGTTCTTGATACCACGGTCAACGGAGATTTGCGTTTCTTAATGTTTTAATTTGTTTGCAAGGTTGTCCTATCTCTGTGGAGGGTGGCTGTTCCACAAGTTCTCTTTCTTTCTTGACTTTCCTTTTCTTCTTTTTTCTCAAATAATCGGAAATCTAAGATTGCTTACACATTCTAACATTTGCTTTAGTTGGCAGAGATTATTTGGCCACATTGTCCAATTCCTGGTAGGAAAAATACAAAATAGTCCTAACTTTCCTTTAGGTCTTCACAGAACAGCTCAGCCTTTGTCTTGGGTTGGTTTGTTGTGTTTGTCTGTTTTTTGATCAACTCCATTTTTCTTCTTAGTCACCTAGAGCTGTTTTCAAACTTGTCTTGAAGCATGTCAGACCTATTCCTAAGCACTTGTTTCCACACTGATACATGATTTATTGTCATGATTTCAGGAAGTGAGGAAGAGGCTCTGATGGTGGAACATTCAAAGGTTCCTTCTTGGGAACACTAAGCTGCTGCTTCATGGTATCTCATTCTTCTTGTGTCATAGGGATATTTTTCATTTTAAATCTTGGCTTCTCTTGGCCTTGTTATCATATTGAAGCCATGTAGCAGAAGATTCGCTAGTCTTTCTCTTTTCTTTTAACTTAAATATTCCAGTACAAAATTACTGACTGTTTCCTCCTGGACTTTGATGTATCCTCAATTAATGATATGTCTTTGATTGAAAAACTAAATGCTTGATTTTGGTTTCTAATATATTTTTCCAAGAAATGAGTTCATTTTTTGGTTTGTTTTTTGCAGAAACCTTACAGTATATCCCAAAGCCTCTCATTTCTCTTTTTAGTTGTGGTCTTCTTATGGGACTTACAGCAGAGCAAAATCAGTGTCATTGGGAACATTTCTTAGGTCCCAACTGTGAGCCAAATATTTTGAAAAGTGTTATATATGTTTCATCAGACAGTAGTTCCTGTCCCCTGGTAGCTTATTACCTGAAATAGGCAGCACTGACATAGGCAAATATAAGGGCATGAAGAAAGCTTGACCAGCATTTACGAAAGTGTAGACAGTGTGAGTTGTGTGGAATTTACTCCCTGTTGGTCTTCAAGCTAAAGGAGCCTCAGTGGAAAAGGTAGTACATGGGGTTTAAATGAAGAGTTGATATTTAAGAGGCTGATATGATTGATTAGATGAATGGGGCATTAAGTAGCTCTTCCCAAAAGGAATCAGGTTGACAAGGGAGAGGAAACTGGGCAAGTGAAGTTACTACAGTTGTCCCTTGGTATCCATGGGGAATTGGTTCCAGAACCTCCACAAATACCAAAATCTGCAGATGCTCAAGTCCCTTATATAAAAGGGCATAGTATCTGCATATAATGTAGGCACATCCTCCCCGTATACTATAAATCATCTCTAGATTATTTATAATACCTAACAATGTAAATGCTATGTAAATGGTTATTAATGCTTACACTTAATGCTTTCTCAGTCTTTGCAAGCTCAAACAATGAGTGCTGGAGAGAGACTGAGGAGGCTACAGCAGGGTATGCCTACACATCATTTCATTTACATGGATTCAATGTAGAACTTGGCTCTAGGCAAATTCAAGTTTTATCTTTTGGAACTTTCTTTTTCTTTTTTTCCCAAATATTTTTGATCCGTGGTTGGTTGAATCCACAGTTGTGGAACCTGCAGATACAGAGGACCAATAAAACTTTGACAAGGGTGAGAATATGGTGCCAAATCCACCGGACAACCAAGACCAAAGATAGTGGTAGAGTTTTTGAAACAACAAATAGAAAGGAAATTTAGGTAATATGGCTACAGCTGAGGAATGAAAGAGATGTTAGATCAAATCTGGCAAAAGAGAAGAAATACACCATGAATTTAAGGAGAAGAAAAGGCATGACCCAGAACCACACAAGCATAGTTGTTAATATTACTGTTGAAGGAAGTACTTCAAAACATTTATGTTAGTTGTGGTGTTTATCTCTGACTGGTGAAAATCATGAGCAATTTAAATTTTCAGTACTGTTCTGTATTTTCTATGATGAGCATTTCATGCTTTTATTATTGTTATTGTTGTTAGTGGCCCTCAAGTCGAGTCCAATTCATGGCAACTCCAAGTGGGCAGCATAGAGCTGCTAAGCATTTAATACTTTTATAATCAGAAAGGAAAAATAAAAAAAAACATTTTAAAGGGAAATGTTACTTTCAAAATGAATGAGCAGAGCATAGACTGAAGTTTGACTTTAAGATGTAAAGATTTGGGAGATGTAGTTAAAGGTAAAAAAATAATAATAATAGTTTTAGTAAGAAACCAAATTTGTGGGAAGAAAAATTATACTAACAACATTTACTCCAAGGTGATTTGTTTAGAAAGTCAGTAATATGGCTTTGTTTTTTACTGTATCAAGGAGCCAGACCTGAAGAAGATTTAACTGATCTTAATTTGAGGTGGTTGTTTGGTATCTACTTTGAGCATCTTCTGTACAGAATGTACATCTGTACAAATAGCTAGCAGAACTTACAGGAAAGTCTGGAAGCAAGATAGGGAAAAACAAGAGAAAATAGAGAAACAAAAGTGTTATAGTATTAGCCTTACACAGTAATTGCCTGAATAGTAATTTAAAAAAAAGAAAGAAGAATCGTAAGAAGAGGATCTGACGCTATACATGAGTATTGACATTATACAGTACTTTTTCCCCCTTGCCCTGGGGAAGCTGGAAGAGCTCAAGTGTTCTGAGTTTTGGACCTGTCTCTGGCAGTGCCTGTGAAGTTGTCCCCTGAACAAATGTACAGTTGGTAGATTAGATGCCCTAGATATCAGTTGTCATACATATTAAGTGAGAAATTTGGCTGTAATAGATTTTGTGGTTCTTACTTTCAGTAAGACATTTAATGGGGAATGGGAGCATTTTTGTGCAGACAAGATACAGAAGCATGGGCTGATTGGCAGTACATGAGATGGATCTGCCTTTTTTTGAATACATGTTCTCAGAGTGAAGAGGGGTAGGGATTGATGTCCCTCACAGAGCATGCTTGTTGCCTGACACATCCATAGGTGGTTGACTGAGGAATAGCCAACATGATAATCCAGATTCCAAACATTTGTTCTGGTTGGAAGGATGGATGGGCCAAACTAGGATTAAAGTTAATAGAATTAAACATGAAGTCCTGCTTATGTTACTTTTTTTAAGGCAACTCATTTACAATAGACCTGGGATTCCTTTGAAAAAGACTAAGATGAAGGGTTCTATTACTTACAAGTTCAGTTTGATCAAGAGCGTGATGCAGGTATCAGAAAAGCAAAGGGTACAATAATAGTTGTTTAGTGTTAATGAACTTTGACAGATTGGAGCCTAGCGTCAGACAAAAATACCAAGATTCAACATCACTAAAAAAAAACAAAAAACAAAACTCATTGCCATCAAGTCGATTCTGACTCATAGCAACCCTATAGGACAGGGTAGAACTGTCCCATAGGGTTTCCAGGGAGTGGCTGGGGGATTGGAACAGCTGATCTTTTGGTTAGCAGCTGAATTCTTAACCACTATGCCACCATGTCTCCTCAACATCACTAGACCTTTATAAATGTCACTGGGCTTGGCTAGATTCTGTTGAATTTGGATGGACTCATTTTCTTTTAGGAATCTTTTGATTCAGTGGAAATTCTTTAGGTATTAGAAACCTGTGAAAGAATTGGTATTAAATCATTAGGTGCTGAAAAGAGATGTGACTTCCTTCCCATTCAGCTTACTCAAAACATAATATATGTTTTAAGGTTTTCATCATAATGTTATATCATATTTCTAGGTACTGTCATCAATTCTCAGGGCATTCCTGTGGCATTATTTTGGCACCAGACATTATTTGCTTTAGGAGCTAATTGTTCTATACACAGCTCTTAAATGTGTCAGAATTATTGTAAATATTTTAAGGCTTTAGAACAAGCATTTATTAATGTATCATAAGCCCACGAGTGGGGAGCAGTATGTGAATAAACTCTAGGGGGATCCCATGAATCTCCTGAAAAGTTATATAATTTTTTAAGTATGCATAATTTTTTCTGGGGAAGAGTTCAAAGCTTTCATCAGATTCTCAAAAAAAAAAACAGCCTCCCCCCATCATATATAAAATTTGTCTACGTCCTTGTGTGTAAACAAAGAAGTATCTTGGTTTTTGCTGCCCATCTTCAGCTGAGACCAGAGTGCTGATCCTCCTTGAAATGCCAGTGATTTGCCACCACAGGGGTTTACAAAGGCAGCGCTACAAAGATGTTTTAATAGAAGTCTCACCATTAAAATAAATTGGAACCCCCCCCCTCCTTTCTCATGCCATACAACAAAACTACTTTTTTCTTTTTTAATAAAGTTTAGATTTATTGCTTGCAGAATTCAGGTAATTTTTTCTGTTCACCTTTCAACTTGTGAGTACAAATTCGTTCTTCTTTAGGAATATTTTGTTCTGAGGTAAGTTCCAGCGAAGCTTGATCTTCTCAATGGGATATGTGTTTCATGTGGTTTTCCTTCCTTTTCCAACTCACAGGGTGCCAAAGCATGCTTTCTGCGGGACATTCCTTTCTCGGCCATCTACTTCCCATGCTATGCTCATGTGAAGGCTTCCCTTGCAAATGAAGATGGGCAGATTAGCCCGGGAAGCCTGCTCTTGGCTGGCGCTGTAGCTGGTGAGTGTCCCTCACAGGGTTCTGTCACTTTCCCCACCAGCCACCTGTCTCTTCCCATCCCCATTCTACTGCACTGGAATTTTTTGCTAATTTTTCACAGATACATATGAGTTGTCAATAGATTGCTTTGAATAGCTATTGAAAAAAAAGTATAATCTTACTCTGGCAGGTTAGATTATTGGACAGTCTTAATTTGTTAATTCTAAAAAAGGCTCATTAAAAACTGTCTCATTTTGTGGTATTGTTGGAATTCAATTCAAGTTGTGTATCATTTCATAGTTTCACTTCATAGTGTAAGAATGGTAGCTGTTTCACCAGATGTAAGTGTTTGTTCCTAGATACAAACAGTGCATGAAAGTTTGTCTGTAACTTAAGCAGTAGTTACTATCATTTAGAAAAAAGATGTGTAGTAGAGCCAGAAATGACTTGGGCCCATTAGAGGTACCTGTTTCCTCCTAGCTGTATAAAGTTATATAGGAGCTGTGTGTGTATGTATGTCTGTGTGTGTTAATTGGATCACACATAAAGATGACTCTCATCTTGTTTTCAGTGCTACAGTGAAAATATCAATAGGAAAAAAAAAAAGATATGGAGGTTGGCTTTTACATCCTAATTTAAATTCTTAGAGGAAATTTGATTATAGCCACAACAGGGATCAGTCAATTCTTTGATAGTCTTCCTTGTCCAGAGAGCTTAAAGGGGATGGCACAATCTGGCTTACTGCTCCAGGTGGTGAAAAGCATTTAAGGAGTGAACAAGCCCTAAGGCAGTCATGGGATGACTGGGTCCCAACATTTTTTATGCAGGTGCCGTCCTCATCAGATATGTGGCTAGAGTCTGAGCTCTTCCCCAAGACAGTGGTGAGAACAGAAATTGTTTGCTGTTTTGTGGGTTACCATGTCTGGGCTGTAGCCCGAGGAACCCCTGGAGGCAGGAACACAGCTTGCTGTTGTTAGGTGCTGTTGAGTCAGTTCTGACTCCTATTGATCCTATGTACAAGAGAATGGAACACTGCCCATTCTTGCACCATCCTCACAATCATTCTTATATTTGAGTCCGTTGTTAACAGCCACTGTGTCAATCCATCTCATTGACCCTCCACTGACCTGCTTATTCACTGACCCTCTACTTTACCAAGCTTGATGTCCTTCTCCAGGGACTGGTCTCTCCTGGTAACATGTCCAAAGTACTTGAGATGAAGTCTTGCCATCCTTGCTTCAAGGAGCATTCCAG
Organism: Trichechus manatus latirostris; assembly: GCF_000243295.1. Taxonomy (NCBI): domain Eukaryota; kingdom Metazoa; phylum Chordata; class Mammalia; order Sirenia; family Trichechidae; genus Trichechus; species Trichechus manatus. The sequence continues at coordinate 4,215,242 of NW_004444092.1, forward strand.
CTGTGCGTCTTCCAAGACAAATTTGTTCATTCTTCTGGCAGTCCATGGTATATTCAATATTCTTCGCCAACACTGTAATTCAAAGGCATGAATTCTTTTTCTGTTTTCCTTATTCATTGTCCAGCTTTCACATGCATATGAGGCAATTGAAAATACCATGGCTTGAGTCAGGCGAACCTTAGTCCTCAAAGTAACATCTTTGCTTTTTAACACTTTAAAGAGGTCTTTTGCACGTAAAAGACCTATACGATGAAAACTACAAGACACTACTGCAAGAAACCAAAAGAAACCTGCATAGGTGGAAAAACATAACCTTGCTCATGGATAGGTAGACTCAACATTGTGAAAATGTCAGTTCTACCCAAAGCAATCTACAGATACAATGCAATCCCGATCCAGATTCCACTGGCATTTTTTAATGAGATGGAGAAACAAATCACCAACTTCATACGGAAAGGGAAGAGGCCCCAAATAAGTAAAGCAT
>NW_004444092.1:4216274-4220354 GCF_000243295.1 Trichechus manatus latirostris
ATTAATCCAAAAAACACAAAATAATAAATGCTGGAGAGGTTGTGGAGAGACTGGAACACTTATACACTGTTGGTGGGAATGTAAAATTGTACAACCACTTTGGAAATCAATTTGATGCTTCCTTAAAAAGCTAGAAATATAAGTACCATACGATCCATCTATCCTGCTCTATGGAATATATCCTAGAGAAATAAGAGTCGTCACACGAATAGATATATGCACACCCATGTTCCTTGCAGCACTGTTCACAATAGCAAAAAGATGGAAACAATCTATGTGCCCATCAACGGACGAATGGATAAACAAATTATGGTATATCCACACAATGGAATACTACACAATGATAAAGAACGACAATGAAGCCGTGAAACATAACATGGAGGAATCTGGAGGTCATTATGCTGAGTGAAGTTAGTCACAGAAGGACAAATATTGTATAAGACCACTATTATAAGAACTCAAGAAAAGGTTTAAACACAGAAGAAAACGTTCTTTGATGGTTACGAGGGTGGGGACGGAGGGTGAGGGTTATTTACTAACTAGATTGTAGATAAGAGTTAGGTAAAGGGAAGGACAGCACACACTACAGGGGAAGTCAGCACAACTGGACTAAACCAAAGCTAAGAAGTTTCCTGAATACAGTCAAACACTTTGAGAGACAGAATAGCAGGGGTAGGGATCTGGTGACCATGCTTTCAGGGTACATCTAGGTCAACTGGCATAACAAAGCTTATTAAGAAGATGTTCTGCATCCTACTTTGGTGAGTGGTGGCTGGGGTCTTAAAAGCTTGCAAGTGGCCATCTAAGGTGCATCAATTGGTCCCAACCACCTGGAGTAAAGGAGAATGAAGAACACCAAAGACACAAGGAAAATATTAGCCCAGAGACAGAAAGGGCCACATAAACCAGAGACTTCATCAACCTAAGACCAGAAGAACTAGGTGGTGCCCAGCTACCACCAATGACTGCCCTAACAGGGAACACAACAGAGAGTCCCGGATGGAGCAGGAGAAAGGTAGGGTGCAGAACTCAGATTCTAGTAAGAAGACCGGACTTAATGGTCTGACTGAGACTGGAGGAACCCCGGAAAGTATGGCCATTGGATTCTCTATCAGCCAAGAACTAAAATAATTTTCTGAGGCCAACTCTTCAGACAGGGTTTGGACTGGACTGTGGGACATAAAGTGATACTCGTGAGGAGTGTGACTCTTAGCTCAAGTAGATACAAGAGACTAAACGGGCAGCTTCTGTCCAGAGGTGAGATGGGAAGGCGGAGAGGGTTAGGAGCTGGTTGAATGGGCATGGGGAATCAGGAGTGGAAAGGAGGAATGTGCTGTCACAGTGTGGGGAGAGCAATTAGAGTTGCATAACAATGTATATATAAATTTCTGTATGGGAGACTAACTTGAAATGTAAACTTCATTTAAACTACAACAATAAAAAATAAATAAAGAGGTCTTTTGCAGCAGATTTGCCTAATGCAATACATCCTTTAATTTCTTGACTGCTGCTTCCAGGGATGTTGATTGTGGATCCAAGTAAAATGAAATCCTTGACACCTTCAATCTTTTGTCCATTTATCATGATGTTGCTTATTGGTCCAGTTGTGAGAGATTTTGTTTTCTTTATGTTGAGGTGTAACCCATATTGAAGGCTGTAGTCCTTGATCTTCATCAGTAAGTGCTTCAAGTCCTCTTCAGGCTGTTAATGAGTCTTCCTCCAATCCCAGTGCCATATTCTTCTTCATATAGTCTGTTTTCTTGGATTATTGCTCAGCATACAGATTGAATAAGTATCGTGAAAGGATACAACCCTGACGCACTCCTTTCCTGACTTTAAACCACGCAGTATCCCCCTTGCTGTCTTCAAACAACTGCCACTCGGCCTATGTGCAGGTTCCTTATGAGCAAAATTAAGCGTTGGCTGGAATTCCCATTCTTCACAATGTTATCCATAATTTGTTACGATCCCCATAGTTGAATGCCTTTGCGTAGTCAATAAAACACAGGTAAACATCTTTCTGGTATTTTCTGATTTCAACCAAGATCCATCTAACATTAGCAATGATATCCCTAGTTGCATGTCCTCTTCTGAATCCGGCTTGAATTTCTGGCAGTTCCTTGTCGATGTACTGCTGTAACCGCTTTTGAATGATCTTCAGCAAAATTCTACTTGTGTGTGATATTAATGATACTGTTCAATAGTTTCCACATTCTGTTGGAACCCATGTAGTTCATCTTTAATTCTCTGCTAATCCCTTTTCTTCAAAGGCAGTGGTATTGGGATATGAGGCAGAGCTGATCTTTCCTGGCTGGTCAGGGACCCTGATTGTATGGGTAGCATTGAGACCACTCTGCCTCCTTCAAGAAATCATGATTTGAAGACTAGAATATGGAATCCCCAGTTTTAATCCCAACTTGGCCATTGATTCACACTGCCTTTTATATATCAGTTACACATAGAGTGATAATAATATTTTTGAACCAAAAGGTATAATTTACTTCAAATTTCCTATTTCAACTAAGGTAGGACCTAATGGGGAGACATTCTATTCAGGACTAACGTACCTCTTACTAGTTGTGTGACCTTGGGCAAGTTACTTAACCCCTCCTAAGTCTCAGTATTCTCATCTGTAAATAGAGATAATAATTGTACTTCTATAGCTGGTGGTTGTGAGGTTCAAATGAGAGCATCCGTGTGAAGGGCTTAGCATGGTGCCTAGCATATAGTAAATGCTCAATAAATGTTAGCCAATATTACAGTAAATCCAAAAGAATCTGTGTAAATTACTCCAAAAGTCAGTTGTAAGATCAGAAGATAAGGATTAGGTCTCAGATTCAGCCTTATTTTCTTCACACCACAAAAATATAGCCTGTAACTCTTCCCTTGGATACAAGTGGATCAGGGGAGGTAGGTAGCCCAAAGTGATCTGAACTCTGGTTAGGAGTTTTCCTGTGCAGTGCATGCTACCAGAGCCATAGCCGTTACTGGTGGTCTTTTTCCTCATTTAAGCTTTATTTTTCCGTGTGTGTGTGTGTGTGTGTGTGTGTGTATGTGTGTGTGTGTGTGGTTATGAAAGTTCTATTGCTCACTATAAAATATTTGGAAGGTACAAGTAAGAGTAAATAAGAAAATATTATCCAATATTCCAATGCTGTAAGATAATCACTGTTAACATTTTGCTAATTTTTTCTCCTTGGATGGTTTTTAACATAGTTGTGATCACACTGTGTATGTGGGTTTTTCCGTTAATATTATACCTTAAGCATTGTTAGACATCACAGCAAAACGGTTAACGGCATATGCTGTCGGGTCATGCCCAGGTTAAGTCCCAGCTTTCCCACTCAGAACTGTGTGACCTGCAAAAGTTGTTCATGCCCTCTCTGTCTGTTTTCCATCTATATGTGCAGAAGATAATAGTCTTAGTTCCACAAAATTATTATAGAATTAAATGAGTTAATAGATATAAAGTTCTAAAAGTGTTCAGAAATATTCAGTAGTCACACTAATTTTATTGTGTGTCATTTAAAATTTGTAAATATAGCTTTTAATTGCTGCATACTTATCTAATCCTCAATCTTAAATGTTTTCCAAAAAAAAAAATTTAACTAAATGGTGTTGTAAAGAACATTTTTTACCTTAAAGGTTTTTCCACATTCTGGATCTTTTTCTTTGGAGAAATGAGTGCATTTGCTGGTAGAAAATATGACTACTTTCAAGACATTGTGACATTATTATTTTTTTTGGTTTTTATTATTATTATTATTATTGTACTTTAGATGAAGGTTTACAGAACAAACTAGCATCTCATTGAACAATTCGTACACATATTGTTTTGTGACATTGGTTACCAATCCCACGACATGTCAGCACTCTCCCTTCTCGATCTTAGGTTCCCTTTAGCTTTCCTGTCCCCTCCTGCCTTCCAGTCCTCGCCCCTGGGCTGATGTGCCCCTTTAGTCTCATTTTGTTTTATGGGCCTGTCTAATCTTTGGCTGAAGGGTGAACCTCAGGAGTGGCTTCATTACTGAGCTAAAAGGGTGTCTGAGGGCCATACTCTCGGGGTTTCTCCAGTCTCTG
>NW_004444092.1:4220454-4287806 GCF_000243295.1 Trichechus manatus latirostris
TTTTTTGGTGAGTTAGAATTTTGCTCTACCTTTTTCTCCAGCTCTGTCCAGGACCCCCTGTTGTGATCCTTATCAGAGAAGTCAGTGGTGGTAGCCAGTACCATCTAGTTGTGCTGAACTCATTGTGGTGGAGGCTGTAGTACTTGTGGTCCATCAGTCATTTGGACTAATCTTTGCCTTGTGTCTTTGGTTTTCTTCTTTCTCGTTGCTCCAGACGGGGTGAGAACAGTAGAGTATCTTAGATGACCGCTCCTAAGCTTTTAAGACCCCAGAGGCTACTCACCAAGTCAAATGTAGAACATTTTCTTTAGGAACTATGTTATGCCAGTTGAGCTAGATGTTCCCCTGCCACATTATTCTTGAAAGTTTAAACTAGTTTACATCTCCATGCTGCTGTTATTTAACCCTACAGCTATCTTATTTTCTTTCACCACCACTTGTCTGTCAGTTTGTCTGACTGTGGTGGCTGGCATGTTGCTGTGATGCTGGAAGCTATGCCACAAGTATTTAAAATACTAGCAGGGTCACCCATGGTAGACAGATTTCAAGGGAGCTTCCAGACTAAGACATACTAGGAAGAAGGACCTGGTGATCTACTTGTGGAAAAAAAAATCGGCCATGAAAACCTTGTGATTGACTGCACAACATTATCGGATAGAGTACTGGAAGATGAGCCCCTCAGATTGTAAGGCACTCAAAATATGACTGGGGAAGAGCTGCCTCCTCAAAGTAGAGTCTACTTTAATGATACGGAAGGAGTAAAGCTTTTGGGACCTTCATTTGCTGATGTGGCACAACTGAAAATGAGAAAAAACAGCTGCAAACATCCATTACACAGCATCTGCAACAATGAGCTCAAACGTAGCAATAATTGTGAGAATGGTGCAGGAGTGGGCAGTGTTTCATTCTGTTATACATAGGGTCACTGTGAGTTGGAACTGACTCGACAGCACCTAACAACAACAACAACAACACTGCCTTTCAGAGTTGTTTTCCATGTACCTTCTATGTTAGTTATCCATTACTGCATAACAGATTACTTCAAAACTTACCAACTTAAAAACATTGTTATCTCACACTGTCTGTGGGTCATGCAATATTTGTGGGTCAGGAGTAACTTAACTGAGTAATTCTGGCTCCGGGTCTCTCCTGAGGATACAAAGATGTCAGCCAGAGCTCTACACGGCTTGCCAGGGATTGGAGGATCTGCTTTCAAGGTGGCTCAATCCAGTGGATGTTGGTGGAGGCCTCAGTTCCTTGCCATGTGGGCCTCTCCACGGGCCTTGCTGAGTGTCCTCATGACAAGGCAGTTGGCTTCCCCCAGAGCAAGATCAAAGAGGGAGAAAGCAAGACAGAAGCCACATGTCTTTTATGACCTAGCCTCAGAAGTCACACTCCTTCATTTCCCCACTATCCTATTGGTTATATAGATAAGCCCTATTTAATGTGAAAGAGGTCTACACAGGGACAGGAATATCAAGAGGTTTCCAAAGATTATTGAGGGCTGACTTGGAAGCTGGCTACTGCACTTAACTAGAGATCATTTACTTTCATTTTATTGTTTGTCTTCTCCCGAGTTTTCTCCTTTCCTGTTGAGTAGGAAAATGTAAGTCACAGCGTGTTATACTGTTTTTATCTTCAAGGAGTAGATCAGCCACGAAAGTTGATGGCCTTGTATGTTCCCCAATATACATGGATAGACTATATAATGAGAACTAAGCTACTTTCTTAATTTAATAACAATATCAGAAGCCAGCAGCAAGTGTCATAACTACCATTTTCATTAAAGTTAGGCATAACGCAAGGATGTCTTATAATAAACAAAAGTCCGTATCTAGTGAGAAGCAGTTAACTGACGGTAATTTGAGGAAGGAGTTCAACTAGCTGCTGAGTATAGAACCTTCCTGGCATGCTCAACCAGAGAACTGAAGTCAAGGTGGCCTGTTGAAAAAGCAAGAAGACTTCTGTTCAGAAGTGTGCCCAGTGTGACACCGTCAAGAAAGGGCAGTGAGCAAAAGAAGGCACCAAACCTGCATTGGCTGTTGGATAGATGGCTGTTAGATAGAAGATGAATCAGGCCCCCACTTTCTTGTTGTGGATATCAGTGAGAGCCAAGGCAATTCCTAGGGAGAGGACACTGATAGAATATGTGGAGAATTCTAGGAAATATATCCCAGGACAGCAGTGATCTTTGTTGTCATTAAGAGAAGGGAGAAAAGCGTTATTTCAAAAATGCTATAATGAATAATAGTTAGCCACGACCCTATTTATTATTTGGCAAAAGTGTCTCAAGACTATTTTTATGCACTTTATTTAAATTGATCTCTTAAACCATATATAGCTCATAAAGTAAAGAATATCACCTGTGAGTACTGCGTGCCTTTAAAACATCATCTGTTGGAGACCAAATGGTCAACAGTTACTCTAAAACATAGATGAAAAGGTTGAGGGACAGAACAACTAGAATGAAAATAATTAGAATGTTGACACTGTGTGAAGAATGTAACTGATGTCACTGAACAGTATGTGCAGAAGTTGTTGAATGGGAACCTGTTTTTCTGTGTACACTTTCACCAAAAATACAATAAAATATTGAAAACTAAAAACTGTGGAGCACAGTTCTACTCTGACACACATGGGGTGGTCATGAGTTGGAATCCACTCTCTGGCAACTTGTTTAGGTTAATTTAGTAAGACAGGCTTAACTTAGCAAGACAAGGAACACCTGGAACCACCAGACACTCAACAACAACAAAAAGGAAACAAGACTCACAAAATACACCTTCCAGGTATGACTCATCCTCAATTTTCATTACTATTCCATTAGTATTCGTAAAGAATGTGCTCCTCTACTTATTGGATGCAAAGATTAATATATTTATATAATTTTTGGATCAAGGTTAAGAGTTTTTCAAATTCCCTTTGATCCTTATCTATATTATCTACTTGATCTGTCAGCTTCTAAGAGAAGCTTGATAAAGTTTCTTATTGGGAATGAGAAAGTATCACGTTTTGTTCACAATGTCTTCTATGTCTCCAGCACATTTAATTTTCCAGTTGCCATGGAGTCAACCCTGACTCATGGCAACCCCATGTGTGTCAGAGAGAACTATGCTCCACAGGGTTTTCTTTTCCTTTTTTTTTTTTTGAATATTTTATTGTGTTTTAGGTGAAAGTTTACACAGCAAATTAGATTCCCACTCAACAATTTACACAGATCGTTCCATGACGTTGGTTACAGTGCCCAAAATGTGTCAGCACTCTCACCACTTCCACCCTGCCTGCCCCCTTTCCATCCATCCAGTTTCTCTGCCCCTCCTTGCCTTCTCATGTTTGCTTTTGGGTAAATGTTGACAGTTTGGTCTAGTAGGGTTGATTGTTTGAAGGAACACATTCCTCTGGGATGTTATTGTTTATTTTATAGGCCAATCCATTATTTGGCTGAAAGGTGACCTCTGGGAGTGGCTTCAGTACAGGTTAATCCATTGGGTTTTCAATGGCTAATTTTTCAAAAGCGTGTTGCCAGACCTTTCTTCTGAGGCTCCTCTGGGTAGACTTGAACCTCTAACCTTTCAGTTAGCATCCGAGTGTGTTTACAGTTTGCATCACCCAGGGACTTCCTCCTGCTTTTAGAAATAGAGAAAACTCAGACCACTTGATCAGCTTTAGAAGACGAAAGTGACCAGGCAAACTCGCTGGGAATCTCTGCCATTTCTGCCCCAGAAAATCAGCACATTTCTGGTGAACAAGCTCTTTCCAGTATCTGCTTCCTTACCATCCTTGCTCTGGAGCAGCCTGATGCTGTTCTCCAGGTTAATTTAGCAATCTCCACACTGAAATCTCCTTCTTCCTCTGAGATACCCAGTTCCTCCCAGGCTTTAGCAAATGTCAACTTAGGAGAGATGAGAGCTGGGAATGGAGATGATGAGAGACATGTTCAGGTCACCATATTGCCAGCATCGCCCAGAAGACTGATTGGTTTTGCCAGACAGCTTACAAACTGTCTTTTACACATTTCCTTCTGGCATTTTTAGTCCTCTAATCTAATTAGTATCTTTCCCCTCTCCTCATCACCCGCCCTATATTTTGTCTTCTCTCTTTTTTCATAATAAGGAAATGTTTATGAAAACCACCCTTACTAAAGGAAACTCTTTTACGCATTTCATTCCTTGTATTTCTTTCTCAGTCCCAGTCTGACATGCCTGCCCACTGTTGTAAGGAAGATTTTATTGCCTGTGTAAAACAGACTGGCTTGCTAATAAACTCTTTCTAAACTAGGAAGTAAAACAATATTGGTAGTGTGAACACAGTGGGTTTCTAAGCATTTTTCCTGTTTCCTTCCATTATGTTGGAGGATAAATTCCTGGCTCCAAGTTAAAATAATTCCTCCAAGCTAATAGGAAATTCAGTATGACTTACTCAGGGAAGTGTTGGAAATAAAGCGAGCTTTTCACATGTAAAATTGTGATACATTTTATAAAAGCTGTTACTTAAGATTAGTTTGAGGAGCTAGGTAAAAATGGAAAAGGAAGAGATACTACTTTAGTAATATAAATGCAAGCATGTAGTATGCAAATTTGCTCACACACACACACACACACACACACACACACACACACACACACACACTGCCTATAGCTTGAAAGCTGTCTGTTAGAAGGATGAGATGTAGTTGCTAGCCAGACCATGTTGGTTTGGACAGAAATTCTTACAGAATTATTAAGCCTTAAAAAAAGCAAAGGAGATTTATGCATCTGCATTTGACCAATTTGGTTTGGAATAGATTCATAATGGAAAAGTAATAAAACCATAAGAGACAGTGTCTTCTGAGTACAGTCTCGCTTTTAAAAAATCTAAACATGGGCTGCCCCATTTTGGATTAAATGACTGTAGAAAAATTTCCCATTGGTAATTTTGGGAGGATTTTCTTCTTCTTCTTGTTTCTTTTTCATTGATTATTAGCCAGTATAAACTTTAAGTTTTCTGTCAAATATTTTTTCTGGAGATGTCAGTCTTAGGAAAAAAGACTGCTAAAGTGTTTTATCTGTGGGAGTCTGCATCTCCCCTCTCGTTACCCCTGCTACACACAGTCACACACACTGTTTGTTCAGCTATCAGTTAAGTCTTTTTCTGGCGGAGCTGGAGAGGTATGGGGTTTTTGTTGTTTTTTTATTTGTGGGGAGGTGGTAGCTGAGTGTGTGAGAGAAGGCTCTCCCTGTGACTGCCAGCAGCCACAGAAAGGCATGAAGAGGAAATGCATAACAAGCATCACCTCTAAAATATTGAACTTTGTGAGTTTCTGATTTCAGCACGGAAAAAAAAAAACTCCATTTATTCTCAACTACTTGCAGTCATGTTGTTGTTAGGTGCCATCAAGTCAATTCCTGCTCATAGCAACCCCATGTGACAGAGTTTTACTGCCTCACGGGGTTTTCTAGGCTGTAATCTTTACGGGAACAGATTGCCAGGCCTTTCTCCCTTGGTGCTGCTGTGTAGGTTCAAACTGCTAACCTTCCAGTGTGCCACCAGGGCCCCTTCTGCAGTGATGGCATTGATAAAATAAGTTCTTAAAACTCTTTAAAGATATAAGCATAACAAATGAAGGTTAAGTGATTGGGGAAAGGATTGGTGGTGAGTGTGTGTAAGCGTGCAGGAGTGCTTGTCACTGCAGGCAAGATATTCGTGACTGTGTGTCCCATACAGAACAGTGAAATAGCCATTTTATTTCATTTGATTCTTAACTTTCTTTCCACGACCAGCAGTTGAAAGCACAGTTATTTTTATATAGTGAGAATGTGACCAGACTGAGACGGTACTGTGTCTTTCCTGTAGGTATGCCTGCGGCATCTTTAGTGACCCCTGCTGATGTTATCAAGACAAGATTACAGGTGGCTGCCCGGGCTGGCCAAACCACTTACAGCGGAGTTATAGACTGCTTTAGAAAGATATTGAGGGAAGAAGGCCCAAAAGCTTTGTGGAAAGGAGCTGGTGGTATGGAAATAATTTGTTTTTAACTAACCATTTGGTATCAGATAAATTTTTTAGAAATCTAATTATATTTGTTATTTCCCCTTTTTTTCCAAAGCTCGAGTATTTCGATCCTCACCCCAGTTTGGTGTAACTTTGCTGACTTATGAATTGTTACAGCGATGGTTCTACATTGATTTTGGAGGAGTGTAAGTATCATGCTAAATCTGAATTTCTGCTGCTCCGTTGTGATTGAGAAAGGTGCATCAGCCTATGTTAAAACAGAAAAGATTTATGAAAACATTGCAATCGTGTTAATAAGATTATTTCAAAGAAAAATGTACAAGTCACTAGAATTGAACAATGCCTTTGTTTTGTTTAACAGTTTTGGAAAGTTGTTTTTACCAAGTTAAAAAAAAATAATACAAGAAAACAAAAATAAAACTGAGATTCTCACTCTATTTTCTCTTCCTTTAGAAAACCCATGGGATCGGAGCCAGTTCCTAAATCCAGGATCACACTGCCTGCTCCCAATCCTGATCATGTTGGGGGCTACAAATTGGCGGTGGCAACTTTTGCAGGGATTGAAAACAAATTTGGACTTTACTTACCACTCTTCAAGCCATCAGCATCTACCTCAACAGCTATCAGTGGAGGCCCGTAGAAGGACCAGCGGCAGGATGTTGCCGTAGCATTGTTGTTATAACAGTAAAGAACACCTCACCTCTGATTTAGCAACATCTCATCCCTTTCACTTCCATCTCTGGTTTAAATTCTAGTTGAGGCTTTTTATAAAGTGAAATCATGCATTTTCTGTGTTTTCTTAACCAGATCATTATGAAATTATTAATAATTATCCTTTGGGCCTCAGCCTTATATCTGACATGTATTAGAATTTGGTCAACACTGCCTGATTTGGGGAAAGGAGCAAATTGGAATAGAAATTAGGGCTGTACTCCTTGGACTGAGATTGGAATCCCAGAGAGGCTACTGAAAAGCAATCATGGTGCTCAGAGCAAAGTGCTTCTTGTGTGTTTAAACTGGTAGTAAGCTGAGTGCATATTTATAAAAGTAAAAAACACTGGAAGAAATGAAAAAACTATCAGAAATAGCCAGCCTGGCTTCAAATCTTAAACATGCACAAATTCTGTCTCTGGATTATATTATGAAGCTTTTATGTGAAACATGTTTTTTTGTAATGAAAACCACATTGAAGATGTTTAGTAATCATATTCTGTTACTGGTGCCAAGACTACTAGGGAAAAGCCTTTGTGCTTTAGGGAAGTACTTTCGGCATTTTATTATATAGACTTAGAAAGTATTGAATGCAGCACTTCTCCTGGATGTGCTAAATTTAGGTAACTGTCCATATGATGCACATATGTTGATTACTGCCTGTTTCAGTAGGCACTGTAGAAGAAATGTCTGTTCCCTGTTGCAGGTACTTGCCCTAATCCCTCTCCCCATAATCGGTACCCATTGCCATTAAAATCCACTTTATCTTGCATCATACAAGACATATATTCTAATGTAAGTTTTTATTTAATTTCTGGGGCCTTGCATAATGTTCAGAGGCCCATGTGTTTGTGAAGGTGGAAATAAACTGTTTTTAAAACCATTAAATTGTTAGCTATTGTGCATGTCATGTGGTGAATGACTACAGTAATTGTCATTATTGAACTACATGTTTTGTCTTGAGTGGATGTTATTCACACTTGCATGGATATATGCTCATGATGTTTCAAGGTAGTGTGTACCTTCATTTTCAATATACCATGGTTCAGAGTAAGAGAAACTACATTTACCTAAAGTAATATAAAAAGTCATTGGAAGTTGGGCATGAAAACGGGTATGAAGTAGCAGTGTAAATATTTTCTCACCTTCTCTGACTCTTGCTCACACCAAAACCATATACCATAGTAATCTGACATAAGCTAATATTTGGTCAGCACTGTAAGTTAAGAGCTCCGCTGCTAACTGAAAGGTCAGCAGTTCAAATCCACCAGCCGCTCTTGGAAACCCTTCGGGGCAGTTCTGCCCTGTCCTATAGGGTCACTATGAGTTGGAATCAACTAGACAGCAACAGGTATAATTATTTGGAGAAATAAGCTAGTCTTGAACAGCATTTAGGACTCTTCTTCTTAGACTACAGTTATACTCCTGAAGAGGCTACTCATCAATCTATTGGTCGTCAGTAGGAATGAACACTGCGTCTCTCAGTTCGTTGTACTGTTGTGGCTTGCGTGTTGCTGTGATGCTGGAAGCTATGCCACTGGTATTTCAAGTACCAGCAAGGTCACCTTTGGTGGACAGGTTTCAGCAGAGCTTCCACACTAAGACAGACTAGGAAGAAGGACCTGGCGGTCTTTTTCTGAAAAAATTGGCCAGTGAAAAGCTTATGAATAGCAGCAGAACACTGTCTGATATAGTGCCAGAAGATGAGCTCCTCAGGTTGGAAGGCATTCAAAGTATGACTGAGGAAAAGCTGCCTCCTCAAAGTAGAGTCAACCTTAATGACATGGATGGAGTAAAGGTTCCAGGACCTTCATTTGCTGATGTGGCACAACTCACAATGAGAAGAAATAGCTGCAAACATCCATTACACAGTGACTACAACAATGGGCTCAAACATAGCAACAATTGTGAGGATGGCACAGGACTGGGTAGTATTTCATTCTGTTGTACATGGAGTTGCTATGAGTTGGAACGGACTCGATGGCACCCAACAAAAACAACATGAATGAACATTCTGTGTCACCAAAATTCCCTCCAAAGGAGACAGCTATTGAGAAGATAGTCTGTGTTGTTCTATAACATTGAAAGTTAACAGTTTGGAATAGGAAAGAGTCAACGCCATCCACAAATCTGATTTTTTTTTTTTTAACCTGAACAAAACCTTTGTTATCTTCAGCAGAATAGGACGAATATATGCATGGTTTCTTTCATGTCTGTTTGGCAGAACCAAAGAGGAAGACCATTTCCATTCAGTGTGTTAAGTGACAGAAGCCTCTAACTACAAATACCTCTATTTTCCTCTCAAAGACCAGAGTCACAGGGGCAGGTTATCCAAAAGGAAGGTAAACATGGTGCTTCCCTTGCTTACCTGATCATCTGTAGTGAACAATTTCATTTTTTCACCACATTAAAGATTCTACTTCTAGGCTGGTGTCTATCTCCCAACCCCACAGCACCTTCCTACAGAATCAAAGCCTCTTTTTAAATTTACAGCCCCTGACAGGTGGATGACCCAGTAAGCCAGGTAAGCACAGGCTTACTTGTGCTTACTTACTAATCTGTAGTAAGCCCATGCTTACCTTGCTTACTGGGTCATTCGTCCCTGGTCGTAATGCTCTAAATATGTCTTAGAAATGTAGATGTTCTTATAATAACAGAGCAGTCCAGCTTTGGTCTTTGAATGTGGAGAAAAGTCTCTGAGTTGTATATCTCTGCATTCCTTTTCTTCACGTGCTTGAAACTTTATAGAAGATCAACTTTCCATAGTAAAAAACATTGACCCAAATCTCATAAGTGGTGCATTGCCCTGGCTGCTTCTCTAAGAGCTGTTGTATTTGATGGAAGAGTGTCTTGGCTTCACTTGGACTTACACATAGCTGGGGGCGATTCTCTTAAGTACTTAAGAAAGCAGAGACTCCAGGAAGCCAATGAAGTAAGGGTCACATGTCTGTATTTCTTTAAAATCCTTGGCTTACTCTGTTCAGGGATAGGCAGTGACTTGAGACACTTTGAAAGAGGTCTAATTTCCATCTGAGTTCTGCTCAGTGGGTGGCAGGACTGTGACATCCCTCGAATAGGACTGCAATCACTGCATGGTGAAAACCACGTAAAATTTGTTCTGGGTTTTTCTTTGTCCTGAAGTGACAGCACAATATGTCGTCAGTGATGTGGCTGCTATTCCTGCAGTCAGCCATTTCCCTCCTTAACGCTGAGGAACAGCAAGATGGGTAATCCCCACCAGCTTGCCTGCCCACCCAAGAGGACCAGCCTCCCCCTGCTCTGCCAGCCCGGGTGTCTCAGCTTTGCCCTTGGTCCACCTCGGGATGCCTGAGGGGCGGGGAGGGGGGAAGACCTGACTTTAGTAGCAGCTTTTTTTCAGGGAGGGGAAAATATGTGAAGCTGACCACAAAGTGAACACACTGATTCTTGGGTTCCAGTCATGGCTGAGTTTCTTGAGGCTGGGTGGCACGCTGTCGCCAAGCTCATGCTACACCTCATAACCCACAACCATTTGTGGAGCTCCCTGGGGTCGCCTTAATCCCAGCAGCCAGGGTTGCACAGGGGAAAATAAGAATCCTGGCACAGAAAGGAGTCATTTAAATGCTTATTGCATTTCAAGCTTCAGTTTTTACTTAACTAAAATATTTACCATTGCTGGAAAACAATGTTTAAAATTTTGTGCTTATATGTTATTTAATGGTGTGGCCTATGTAAACCTCAGGATGCTTACATTTTGACAGTCTTCTGGAAATATTTAACAGCACATAGCTCTGAGCGGGGAATAAAAATGGGAACAAATTGTGCTTGAAACTGTTTGAAGCCTACTCCAGCTAGGTAACCAGCAAGTCACATTGGAATTCTTCAGGTAGAAGGAGGAAGATCTTCAATGATGGAATTTCATGAATCCTGTCTTATGGCCCCGTTTACCACCCTTCTAGATAAACTCCCCCTAAAAGTTATCTTGAGCCTTTTACCACAGAAGCTATACTTGTATTTGTATTCTTGCCACTGAACAAAATCCCATTTTAAATTCAGGGTAATCAAATGCTTTCAGGATGTGGATTTTTCCAAAGATTTTTGAAAGACACATTCCCTTGTCAGGACAGTGAAATGTTCTCTCCACAAATGGTTCTTCCCACAAAGGAGGTGTGCCTCTCATTTTAGCTTTTGGGAATAACACAATCCTCTGTAGAGAGTTCTACCTTCAGTGTTACAAAGACCACAGGGAGTTCACTGCTTCATTTTAAAGTCTGAGGTCTCTAAAACCCTTGTCAGTTCTGTTAGGGGCAGCCTTCGGTTAAAAATCTAGACCAGGCTCCTTGAAGGTAGGGACTGTGTCTTTGATTCTAGTGCCTCAGTGCCTGGAACTTAATAGGCCCAGGGTTATTTTTTTGAAGGATGGATGGGTGAATGGAAAATGGATGAATGAATGGATATATGAATTCTGAGAAATTTTTTTTTTCCAGTAAGTAATCCCCATTATTTTCCTACTTTATATGACTTTTTATGTTGCTAGAGTTAAGACCATAGTTGCAGTTCTGGAGAGTCACAGTCTTATTTATTGATCACTTATTTTAGAAGTTATAAATACATCTTTTATTAAAGCAAATACAGCTATTAAAAATTCATTGGTAACTTTGAACGAGAAACTATCATATAAACTAAAGATATTTACATTTCCTGGTCATTATTAAAGTTTTTAAAAAATCATACCCTCTGAGATTAGTGTTACGTTAGGTTTGAGAAGTATCATTAAAATAGTTTTCCTTATCAATGAACGGATTATTTACAGCTCATTCTCTCTGCTCATCTTGCCTCCTGATGTTGACGTGCCCCTCAGAGCACAGTGACAAGCTTCCCTTTAGAAGCTGCTGAGGACAACGGGAACTCTCAGAAGGGTTTGTTTTTTAGGAAATGCATTAATTGACTCCAAAAAGGACCCAAATGGAACACTCTGCTTTCATCTACTGGGGTAACCTAATAAAATAATGTTGTTTGCTTTTAGATTCCCGGCTGTTAAGGGGGTTTTGCTCAAGGCAAAACCACAGTCCCCTTGAATAACTTTAGAAGGAAAGTTAAGAAGACACACTAATTGTACTTGTGTGAAGCTTGCTTCTCCTGGGTCACAGACACACCCCCAATACACTGGTCTGGCCGCCAAGGCTCCGGTGCCCACTGCTGCTTTGATTCCACTGGACTGGCCTCTTCAGAGATGCTTGATTTTGCAGCAAGGCCGTTCTTAAGGTAATTTAAAAATGGACTCTGGCTCTCTGAAAAAACTTGGGCAAGCATGCTGTAGTCTCTTTTACACAATGGGGAAAGGGCAATATAGTTTAATGCATGAAGGCTGAGTAAAACACTCTTCCTCATCTCTCATCATCCCCCTCCACCATTCTGAGTCACTTATCCGAGCTCTTATGCTGTTCCCTTAATGGGCTGTTTTCAGATGAGAGAGGGGCAACTAATTCTGTCCCCACCAAGGTGTTTTTTTGCCAGGAAGAACTCAATAAATATGAGCTATTAGATACCAGACATGGTCTCATTTAATCCTCCCCATAACCTTAATGGATTAAGGTACTATTCTGTTCTTCATATTTCAGATGAGCAAAACGAAACATAGGGAGGCTAAGCATCTTGCCCAGTGTCTCTCAGCTGTCAAGTGAGGGAACCAGGATTTGAACACAGGTGTGAGAAGTGCCCAAGCCCTATTTTCTCTCTACTAGGTTTGGTGGACAAAATTCAGTACAGAAAGTTCTTATGATAGCCCATGATTTCTAATGACCTCCAGTTCTCAGTATCTGATATATCATTCCTAGCTTAGAGTAGAAGGGAAGGTCGTTCTTTGACTGCTTGCTAAATAGTAAATGCATTTGCTATCTCAAAAAATTCCAGAGCCTGAGGACCTGGTGAATCGTGACAAGCTTTTTGAGGTTCCTTTTAAACTATTTTACAGCCTCTTAAGGTCAGTAAGGAGAGGATTAGGTAAACTTGAAGCATTTGCCCCACGGGTTTGAAATTGAAAGATAGTGTGGAAAAAGCAGAGATAAATTTACAAACTGTTAGAATGCAACGCGATATGATGCAAACTGAATTGGGCCATCTTAAAAATCTCTACTATAATTAGAAAGGCCGTTCTTCAACAAAAGTTGGAAATAAGAAAACCAAATTAAAAGTAAATATCTATGGGTACTTGGCCTCAAAGTGTGTCTGGAGGGAGTGGAGACAGTTTACGAAATGTGGGTTTTTGCTGGAATTACTCTTGGACGTGAAATCTCTGTCGCCACTAATGGTGGAAAAGTCCTACTTGATTCTCAACAGGTTTCCTGCTACCCATAAAGTTAAAGGGGAGGCTATCTACCACTGCATTTTGCAGCCCCCTCCCACATTTGTATATAAATGAAAGCAGTGTACTGACAGACCCACACCAAAAGTTACAACATTTTCTTCCTGGGCAAAAGAAAAAAAAATTTAAATGTCATATTCTTATTCCTTTCTCAAAAGGGTAATATATTTCTGAGTGTGAACTTTTGTTTTGAAGCAGAATTTACCTACATAGGTTATATGTCTAAAGATATGCTTAATCAATTTGAGAATGAAACACAAAATGAAACAAAGAGAAAAAAAAAATCTTAAAAATGAATAGACCATCAGTGACCTGTGAGACAATATCAATTAGCCACTCCACAGAAGAGCCTGCTTTTTTTTCTTTTTTTAATTTAATTTTTTTTAATTGTACTTCAGGTGAAGGCTTACAGAACAAATAGTTTCTCATGAAACAGAAGTACACATGTTGTTTTATGACATTGGTCAACAACCCCACAACATATCAACCCTCTAACTTCTCAAACTCTTTTTTTTTTTTTTTTGGTGAAAATACACATAGCCAAAGATACACCATTTCAAAACTGTCTACATGCACAGTTCAGTGACATTGACTACGCTAGAAGAGCCTGCTTTTTATGGTAATCTCTTCATTTGGGTCAGCTCCAGTGTTATAAAAGGCTTACATTCTGTTACAGTAAAATCAGAAAAATTAAAATTTGAGATGAAAAATGAAAATTTTTTCTTCTTGAGATTATAGTGACTGACAATGTTTGTTGAATTTATGAAAATAGAGCTTTCTCCACACCTTCCTTCCAAGCCTTTGTCCTGCTTCACTGCGCAGTGTGTGCACCACATTCCTCCTAACTGAAGAAGCAGTTCACACTTAATCTGGAACCTCAAGTTACTGGGTGACCACCACTAATAAAGTTGGTGATTTCTTTCTTTCTTTTTTTAATAGTTTGGCTATATGAGAATGAGCATTAAGAAACAATTAATTCTCTTTTTGATACTTGAAGTTGTTGTTGTGTGCTGTTGAGTAGATTCCGACTCATAGCAACCCTATATAGCATAGAGTAATACTGCCCCATAGAGTTTCCAAGGCTGTTATCTTTACGGGAGCAGATCGCCAGGTCTTTTCTCGTGGAGCAGCTGGTGGGTTTGAACCACCGACCTTTTGGTTAGCAGGTAAGAACTTAACCGTTGTGCCACCAGGGCTCCTTTACTTAAAGTTAAACATAGCTTTCTTTCCTTTTACTCAATTTCTAAAGTATCTTGTTTTTGCCTAATTACTAAGCCTTCTAATACCACATATATCTGCCTAAGTTATTAAAAATTATAATAATGGCATTTGACATAAGTTAGATTTAAGGGATAAATTCTATCCTTTATTTTAAAGCTGTTTAGAAGTAAGTAAGTAAATAAATAAATAACAAAAAACATAGCAATGTATCATCAAACCCTAGAAGTAAAAATTAAATGCTTTGAGCTCTACATACACAAAAGTTTATTTTTGTTTGTCTTAAACATTATACCTTTGAGAGATTTCTGCTTCTGGTCAAGATGGAATAGTAGAGAAAACTAGAAAGCTGGACAACATATATGATACAATGATTTTCAGACATTGGATAGCACACAAAGTAGGACTGTGAAGTCTGTGAGAAGGGAAACAAACAAGGTGAAGACTATCATTGCACCAGCTTACTGCCTGGAAGCATTTTCCAACAGCAGTGCCTGGAAGGGGAATCCAAACAGAGTCCAGCAGTCTCCCCAAATTGAAGAGACGAAGATCAGCAATCAGGGAGGCCACCATATCTAAAATTTGCGGGACAAAGTATCAAACAGGAAGGAGCTACTCTGAGAGACAGCACTGGAATTTTGTGTTCTCAAGTCTTTGTCTGAGTACTGATCTATGCATTTATGAGAGGAAACTATCCAAGACTTGTTAAGAAACCACTAGAAGGGAGGAAACAGAAAAATTCTATGGCTCACACAGAGAGGATAATTTGCGTTCCTACCAGCCAGAATGAAAAGTCCTTATAATATACAAAACATTAGGTAGAATCCTCACAACAAGAAAATATAGCCCAGAACAAAGTGAAAAATCGATCAATAGAAACAGACCCAGAAATGACAGATTATGGAACCAGCAAAAAAGCTATTAAAACAGCTATTATAAATAATCCATATAGTCAAGGAGATAAGGGGAAACGTGAACATGTTGTAGAGAGAAATAGAAGACATAAAGAAGACCCAATGAAAATTACAATATGTGAAATGAAAACTGCAATGAATGGGAATAGATTAAACACTGCAGAAGTGAAGTTCAGAAAACTTGAAGATGTAGCAAAGGGCTAATCAAAAAGCAGCAGAAAGAAAAAAAATCTTAAAAATGAACAGAGCGTCAGTGACCTGTGAGACAGTATCAGGCAGTGTGGTCGGGTCCCAGAAAAAATATTTAAAGAAATAATAGCTGATATATCCAAATTTAAGGAAAACTATACACCCACAAATCCATGCTTATTGCACCCCAGCAAAAGAAACCGAAAGAAATGACACCAATGAAATTGATGAATGCTAGTAATAAACAGAAAATCTTATAAGCAACCACGGGGAAAAGAACACTTTGCTTACAGAGAAAGATGATAATAAGAGAAGATTTCTAGTTGGAAACTATATAAGGCAGAAACTGTGCAAAGCAGATGGAGTGACATCTTTAAATTATTGAAAAAACACTGTCAACCCAGAAGTCTATACCCAGTGAAAATATGTTTTAAAAATTAAGGCAAAATAATATAGACAAAAGCTGAGAGAATTCACATTGACTGGTAAACTTGCACTAAAAGAAATGTTAAAGATAGTTCATCAGGGGAAAAAGAAAAAAAGATACCAGATAGAAATTTGGATCTATATAAAGGAATGAGGAGTTCCGAAATTGGAGATAAATGAGTAAAATTTTTTTAATTCTTATTTTTAAAATTTCTTTGAAAGATATTGACTATTTTAAGCAAAAACAACAATGATGCATTGCGAGGTAGGCAGAAAATCAGTAGGTACACAGAACACTAGAAAATCATTATCAAATAATGGGCCTAATTTACGTTTATAGAACAACAGAGTACACATTCTTTTCAAGTGCAAATAAAACTTCAACAAGATATACAATACTCGGAGCCATAAAAAAAGCTGTTTAAAAATTTAGCAATTTAAATCCAGCAACATATAAAAAGGATAATGTTTGACTAAATCGGGTTCATCACACGAATGCAAGTTAAATTTAATATTAAAAAACAATCAATGTAATACACTGATTTTAAATACATATGTATATATGTGTGTGATTTAAATTAAATTCAGGAAAATCATTTGACGAAATTCAAAACCTGTTTTTAAAAACCTCACAATCCAGAAATAAAAGTAAATATTCTTTTTTTTTAAATAATATTTTATTGTGTTTTAGGTGAGAGTTTACACAGCAAATTAGTTTCCCCTTTAACAATTTTTATACAAAACGTTCCATGCCATTGGTTACAATTTTTACAATGTGTCAGCAGCATCTCATTTTATTTCCATTCTGTTTGTTCTGTTTCCATTGATCAGTGGTTAAGAACTTGGCTGCTAACCAAAAGGTCAGCAGTTCGAATCCACCAGCCGCTCCTTGAAAACCCTATGAGGCAGTTCTACTCTGTTCTGTAGGGTCGCTAAAAGCTGCCTCGATGGCAACGGGTTTGCTTTTCTGTTTTTTGTTTTTTTTTTTTTTCCTGAACTTCCCTTCACTTGCTTGCCTTCTCATCTTTGCTTTCAGTTAAGTGTCGACCATTTGGTTTCATATAGTTGATTATTTAAGGGAGCACATTATTCATGGGTAATGTTTATTTTATAAGCCAATCTATTATTTGGTTAAAAGGTGATCTGCAGAAATAGCTTCAATTCCAAGTTCAAAGGGTAAAAGGAAACATTCTTAACCTAAAAATGGGGCATCTACAAAAACCTACAGCTAACATCACAGTTTATGTGAAAGACTGAAAGTCCTAAGCGCTGCATTAAGGCAAGAAAACATTTAAAAAAGAAAAAAAGACTGACAAACCTTTAGCTAGACTGACCAAGAAAAAAAAAAGAAGACTCAAATTTTTAAAATCAGGAATGAAAGCAGGGACATTATTATTGACCATACACAATACAAAATATTACAAGGAATTACTATGGACAATTGTAGGCAAGAAATCATGTAATCTAGATGAAATAGACAAATTACAAAACTACCAAAACTGAATCCAGAAGAAATATAAAATCTGAATAGACCTATAACAAGTAAAGAGATTGAACTAGTAATCAAAAAACTTCCAACAAAGAAAAGTTCAGAATATGATAGCTTCGCTGGTGAATGCTACCAAACATTTAAAGAATTAACAACTCTTTTCAAATTCTTTCAAAAAATAGAAAATAAAATAACACTTCATACCTTAATCCGTGAGACCAGTACTACCGTACTACCAAAATCAGACAAAGATATCACAAGAACTACAAGTCAATATCCCTTATGAAAACAGATGTAAATCTTTAGCAAAATACTAGCAAACCAAATCGAGCAACATATAAAAAGGATTATACACCACAACCAATTGAAATTTATCCTAACAATGCAAGGATAGGTCAACATACAAAAATACAACTTCAACATGCAAAGATTAATCAGTATAATATACCCCGTAAGTAGAATAAAGGGGAAAAAAGACACATGATCATCTCCACAGACACAGAAGAACTATTTGACAAAATCCAACATTCTTTCATGATAAAAACACTCAGCAAACTAGGAATGAAAAGAAATTTTCTCAGTCTGATAAAGGGCATCTACCCACAGCTAACATACTTAATGGTGAAAGACTAAAGGCTTTCCCCTCTAAGATCAGGAACAAGACAAGGGTGTCTGCTCTCACCATTTTTATTCAGCATTGTACTGGAGGTTCTAGCTAGGGCAATTAGGCAAGAAAAAGAAAAGGCATCCAAATCAGAAAAAAATTGGATGCTTTTTATCCGTGTTTCAAGTTAGAATGGAAGTGTTGGCAAGCGAATTGGTAACTCTCATACACAATTGGTATACTGTAAATTTGTACAAATATTTGAAAAAAAATTCTAAAACATAATGTTGAGTTAGAAAGCACATTTAAGAAAAATATACACAGAATGAATTGACGTTTGTAAATTTAAAAACATAAGGAGCCCTGGTGGCACAATTGTTAAGCACTTGGCTGCTAACCAAAAGGTCAGCAGTTCAAACCTACTAGCCACTCTGAGGGAGAAAAGACCTGGCAATCTCCTCCCATAAAGATTATAGCCTAGGAAACCCTACTGGGCAATTCTACACTGTCACTTGGGGTCACTATGAGTCGGAATTGACTCAATGGCACACAACAACAACGTTCAATATTGTACTGGAAGTTCTGGCCAGAACAATTAAACCCATTGCCATTGGTCGAGACGATGCCGACTCATAGCAACCCTATAGGACAGAGTAGAACTGCCCCAGAGAGTTTCCAAGGAGCAGCTGGTGTATTTGAACCACCAAGCATTTGGTTAACAGCTGACCCACCAGGGCCCCGCCAGAACAATTAGGCAAGGAAAAAAAAAGACATCCAAATCTGAAAGGAAGAAGTAAAACTATACCTATTTTCAGATGAAATGATCCTACAGATACAGAAAATCCCAACAAATCTATGAGAAATCTAGTAGAGCTAATAAATTAATTCAGCAAAGTTGCAGGGTGTTAGATCAACACACAAAAATCAGTCAGGTTTTTATACACCCGGAATGAACCATCTGAAAACAAATTAAGAAAACAATTCTTTTTCGAAGAGCATCTAGGAATGAATTTAACCAAGGAGGAGAAAGACTTATACACTGAAAACAAAACATTGCTGAAAGAAAGTAAGGAGACCTAAATAAAGAAAAAGACATTCTAGGTTCATGTTTTAAGGAGCGGCTGGTGGATTCTAACTGCCGACATTTTGATTAGCAACCCAACGCTAACCACTGCATCCCCAGGGCTCCTTAAAACTGTTAAGATGTCACTACTACCCAAAGCGATCTACAGATTCAACAAAATTCTGATCAAAATTCCAACAGCCTTTTTTGCAGAAATGAAAAAGCCAATCCTCAAATTCATATGGAATTGCAAGGGGTCCTGAATAGCCAAATCAATCTTGAAAAAAAAAAAAAAGAACAAAGTAGGAGGACTCACACTTCCCAATTATGGTAATCAACATACTGTGGTGCTAGTGTAAAGATGATACACAGAATTCTATTCAATGGAATAAAATTGAGAATCCAGAAATAAATCTATACATTTATGGCCAATTGATTTTCAACAAGAGTACCAAGTCAATTCAATGAGAAAAGAATAGTCATTTTAGGACTTCCACATGCAAAAGTGTGAAGTTGGACCCCTATCTCACAGCATATATGAGAATTAACTCAAAACAGATCAATGACCTAAATATAAGAGCTAAAATCATGAAACTCTTAAAAGAAAACATAAGGGTAAAGTTTCAAGACTTGGTTTTTGACAGTGAATTCTTTGATATGACACCAAAAGCACGAGCAACCAAAGAAAAATAGATAAATTAGACTTCATCAAAATTTCATCAAAATACCTCCTCAAGGTATTTTCGTAAGCAAGCTACGCTAATTTTTTTTTTTTTTTGTCACAGCAACATGTTAAAAAAAATAAATTGGTATAGCAGCGCTTGTGAAAATACCTCGTGGAGGGAGGGTGCAGTTGGCAAACAAACATAGAAGGTGTGTGTTATTTGCATAAAAATACAGTAATAAAAAGTATAAAATATAGTTTTTAATTATCTCTTTCAGTGCTCTCTGTTAACTGATGAGGGAACATTAGATGCTTTAAAGCTCATCTTCTGTTGTTGTTGTTGCTTTTTTAAACTACAGCTTCTTCATGTTTTCATTGACCTTAGGCCTTCTGGGAGTCTGTTACTCTCACAGATGAGAAGTTCAATGAAAAATCAGTCGGAGAAATGACCTTAATTATATTAAAAGGTGGCATATTCTAATATGGGGATGCAAGCTTTATAAACTCAATGCTTTCAGCATTCTAAACAGAAGAAACAATGAAAAGGCCTTATGGTTGGATGTGCTTGGCGTCTTAAAGGAAGAGTGAGAAGACCAGAGTAGTTGCAGAGGATACATAAAGATTAGAGTAATAGGATAGAACTTATGAGGATAATTAGGGTCAAATCCATATGCAGAACGGTACGAAGACTTTGACTTTTATTCCAAGTGATGTGGAAAACCATTGGTGTGTTTTGTTTTGTTTTAAATGTTTGTTGTGGTAAAATGTATATGACAAAACATTTGCCATTTCAGCCATTTTTACATATACAATTCAGTCACATTAATTACATTCACCATGTTGTGCAACCATCACCATTATCTGTTTCCAAATTTTTTCATCACTTTTAACACAAACTCAGTACCCCTTAAGCAATAACTCCTCTATTTTCCTCTTCCGTTTGCCTCTGGTAACCATTAACAAACTTTGGTCTCTATATTGGTGGTGCTGTTCGCAGCTGTCAGTCAGCCTCAATTAATGGTGACCCCATGCACAAGGGAACAAAATGCTGTCTGGTCCTGCACCATCCCCATGATTGCAGATCAGACTGTTGTAATCCATAGGGTTTCCATTGGGTGATTTTTGAAAGTAGATTGCCAGACCTTTCTTCCTAGTTTGTCTTAGTCTGGAAGCTCCATTGAAAATGTTTAGCACCATAGCAACATGCAGACCTTCACTGACAGACGAGTGGTGGCTGCTCATGAGGTACCTGGCCAGGAATCAAACTCAGGTCTCTTTTACAGAAGGCAAGGATTCTACCACTGAACCTCCAATGCCCTACTTGGTCTCTATTTATTTGCCTATTCTGAATATTTCATGTAAGTGGGATCATACACTAGTTGTCCTTTAGTGTCTGACTCATTTAATCCAGTATAATGTTTTCAAGGTTCATCAATTTCATACCATGTATCAGACCTTCATTTCTCTTTATGGTCGAATAATATTCCATTGTACGGATATACTACATTTTGTTTATCCATTCATGTGTTGGTGGGCACTTGGTTTGTTTCCACCTTTGGCTGTAGTGAATAAAGCTGCAATGAACATTGGTATACAAGTCTCTGTTTGAGTCCTTGCTTTCAAGTCTTTTGAGTATATACCCAGGAGTAGAATCGCTGGGTCATATGGTAATTCTATGTTTAACTTTTTGAGGAACAACATTGTTTTCCACAGTGGCTGCACCATTTTACAATCCCACCAGCAAATGGATGGGGGTTCCAATTTCTTCACATCCTCGCCAACACTTGTTATTTTGCATTTTCTGATAATAGCCATCATAGTGGGTGTGAAGTAGTATCTCATTGTAGTTTTGATCTTCATTTCCCTATTGACTAATGGGAGCCCTGCTGGCGTAGTGGTAAAGAGCTCGGCTGCTAACCAAAAGGTCGGCAGCTCAAATCCACCAGCCCTATATGGCAGTTCTACTCTGTCCTATAGCATCACTATGAATCAGAACCAACTTGATGGCACCTAACAACGATGACTAATGACCTTGAGCATTGTTTCACGTGCTTAACTGTCCATTCGTGTATCTTCTTTCATGAAATGTCTATTCAAGTCCTTTGTCCATTTTTTAATTGGGTTGTTTGTCTTTTTATTGTTGACATTTGTGTGTTTGGAGCTGAAGAGCTCTTCATTCTTACAGCATCATTCAGGTGACCGTATTGTGAAGAGACTGAAGGGGTCAAAGATAAAGGTAGAGTGACCAGTTAGGAGGCTATTGCAAGAATTCATGAGAGAGATGATGACGGCTTGGGCTTGGATGGTAATATGTATATATATACATATATCACATCTAGCCACTTTTCCCTCCACACAAAGTAGATGGCTAGGTGCACAACTCATACTATCTTTCAAGGTCACCTCTGAATTTGGCTATAATATAGCTAACATTTCCAATTTCCACCTATATACAGAGCCAACCCACCTGTAAGCCTGGCTGTGACTTTTTCCTCCTCTTTCGGCTGGTCATACAAAAGACCCTCCATCCCCCATATAACCATAGTTGCAAGCTTGGGCGAAGGGTATTAGTGCAATTCTGTTGGATGATATGGGGCTTCTGGGTTACTTGCTCATGCAACTTATTCATTCCCTCTGGTCCTGCTCAGACTCAATTCCAGTTATACAATTTCCGTTTTATGAGGAATTTCTACTGAGTCTGTCTAACTTTTTGACTTAGTGGGGTTGACAGCACCCAGCACATAATGGTCTCTTTGGATCATGATCACTTCATATTCCATGGTGAAGAGCTCCATCTCTACAAGGATCTAGTAACATGCCAGGAGCCCTTTCTCAAAAGGCATATAACTCTTTCCTATAGATGGCATGACATTCCTCCAGAATTCCATGGGCCAGTATTATAATGGGAAATCACCCATATATCACATCTTTCCCCATGATTGACACCCTTCAACACCATAGCATCTGCTGGTTGTATGGCTGCAAAATCCTTTCCTGTTCTGTGTCCTACTAAATGCCTTGCACGCCACCTACTATACAGACCAGAGCTGTACTCCTAGATGGGGAACGTATTGCCTTCAGAACCTAGACAGACCTACCAGGTGCTGTGCTTCCTTCTCTGTGGTAGGGTATGCAAGCTTTGGTAATTTGTCTTTTACTTTGAAAGGGATAGCTTGGCATATTTCTAACCACTGGGTTTCCAAAAACTCTACTGAAGTAGGTTACCGAATCTTCATTAAATTTATCTCCCACCCTCTGTAGTGCGTATATCTTACTAAGACTTCCAGTGCACTAGTTAATGTGCTTATCTTGCCCAATCAGGTTGATGCCATTGATGTAATGAATCAGTAATATTTTGTGGTATGCTTAGGCAGTCCAGACCTCTTTGGAGTATGATAGCGCACAAGACAGCTCTGAGACAAAACTGTAAGTGAGTAGTGTTGTCCCTCCTAGGTGAATGCAAACTGTTTCTGACATTCTTATATAATGTGGAATGGAAAATAATGCATTCTTCAAAAAACCTGAGGTTTTTGCTCCCACATCTTGATACAACGGCTTCAGTTAGAGTTCCTCTTGGTTGAGTTTGCAATCTCTTCAGCTATTCTCCAAGATCCATTTAGTTTATAAAGGGGCCAGACGGGTGTATTAGATGAAGATATTCTAAGGGCCACCACTCTGCATCTTTTAGGCTCTAAATGGTGGCACTAATCTGTGCCATCCTGCAGCCCTACCCAGGATGTGATATTGTTTTGATTTATTATCTGATCAAGGGGAAGTGGGAGTGGGGCAGTCTTATGGACTGAATTGTATCCCCCCAAAATATGTGTTGGAATCTTAACCCCTATACCTGTGGACATAATTCTATTTGGGAACAGGGTGTTCTTTGTTCTGTTAATGAGGCCATATCAGTGTAGGGCATGTCTTAACCTAATCACTCTTGAGATATAAAAACAGAAAATTAGGCATGGAACCAAGAAAGCACAAATGGAGGAAAGATAGATGCTACATGGAGATCGCCAACAAACCAAGGAATGCTGAGAAGAATGCTAGAAAAGCTGAGACAAGGATTTGCCCCCAGACCATGCAGAAGGGACTAAGCCCGTGGCCTGAATGCAGAAGGGACTAAGCCCGTGGCCTGAATTCAGAACGTTTAGCCTCCTAAATTGTGAGAAAATAAATTTGTTTTTGAAAGCCACCCACTTGTAATATTTCTGTTACAGCAGCACTTGGAAACTAACACAGGCAGTTTCAGAGATTTCTGTTTGGCCTTTCCTACTATGATTGTTCTTACTCTACAGGCCAGCAAACCAACGCCAAGTATATCAATTCTAATTGAACACTCAGTGATTGGAGAAATGACCACTGTGGGGTCTGTGATCCCAGTGAGCCCACTGAGACTTTAGACTTTAGTAAGGACACCATTATATTACCTAGTTACCATACGCCCCCACTCTAACAGGGGGACTATGATGCAGCTTTAGGTTTCAATTGGGGAAACTCAGAACCTGTACCCTATAGTCCTCAAAGTGTTTGGATTTTCCCATATTCTATACTATATGTTCACCTGAATAAATGAACATAAGTTCTTTTGGGGAAGGACTGAGAGAATCATCACAATATATATTTGTCATGGTATCCTTCCTCCTATGGACCCAGACACCTCTTCAGTCAATGGGTTCCAGATCTGACAATTGACTCAAGCAAGTCTGGGTACTGAGTGAAGGATCATGACTTTTTATTGGGGTAACTGTCTTCGTTCTCCTGCTCTTCCATTCCTGCCTTTATGTTTTGGTTATAGATGTTAAGCAACACCCTTCTTGGCTTTTTCTCTATTTTGCCTTGAATGAAACCATATTCTATTAAGTATTCCTATAACTTCCTATGGGTAGAGCCTCGTTGGCTGCCCTTCTGACCTTGTTGACCATTTTGGTAATTGTGGCCTCCTGGCTTCCAGCGGTTAAGTGCCACCACCTACCCACAATTACTCTGGGGTCTCATCATCCCCACAGACATTAACAAGCTTTGCTCTGTGATTGCCTTCCCTACCATCAATCCTGGCTTGCAGAGGAAGCCATGAGACTTCCCAGTGATGCTTATGACTATCCAAAGCTCATTCTTAATAGACTTGGTAAAGGATACATACTCTGGGTACTCCTGTGGAACATAACGTTTGCTTTTAAACCTATTTCAGACACTTAACTTTTTATCTTCAAAATTTTGAATTTCTATTTACAAAGAAATTCAATATCTAGATACTATAGGGCATCACTATAGTATATCACTATTTTTAAAATAAAAGGAATCTTACAGTTGAAGGACGTCCCTATCAACAAAGCACCAATAGAAATTCCTTTCCTAAAAAGCCAAAAGCCTGCCTTCAGATATTTTTCATGACTCAACCACTATTTATTTTAATTCTCTCTAGGCATGAAATGACCACTTGAAAAAAATTATTCAAGTTGTTTATAGACATATTTTTTAGTGCAATAGTAATAAACATCATTTTTCTGGTGTGAATAAAAAAATGAAATGTGTAGAACATTTCGTATTTGTTCATCTTAAACTGTTTTTCTTACTTCAGTGTTAGATATAGTCTTTGGGCAAAGGTGGCTTTGGTAAAGGAGACAAGAGAGAGCTTTCCAAAGAACCACACGTTTCCTCATAAAAATAAAACTTAGAGCCTTGGTTTAAGTCTAGCCAGGCTGGATGCCTGAAAATTCACTGTCAATCATTAATATGGCTGTAGGTGTCCCTGGGTGGTGTAAATGATTAACATGCTCGGCTGCTAACCGAAAGGCTGGTGGTTTAAGTCCACCCAGAGGCGCCTTGGAGGAAAGCCCTGGTGACCTACTTCTGCAAAATCATCCATCGAAACTCCTTTGGAGCACAGTTCTACTCTGACACACGTGGGGTCTCCATGAATCGGAGTAGACTCAACAGCAACTGTTTTTTTTAATATGGTCATAATGTATCTCCCCCCACCCCCCAATCTCAGTGGAATTCCGAGTCAGGCTTTCCCCAAGCGAAGGATTTATCCACACTGGTACAGACCTGGTTTGGAACATTTTATTGGCAATACTACTGTCATATTTAGGAACCACAGACTTTTGTCAGACTGTGTTTGCTTGAATGACAAGTATCAATGGTCAACTATATTTGAAATATTGTTAAAGTACCTGGAAATAATAGGCATTAAAAATCATTCCTTTCACTGCAACAGACCTTTAAAGATTTCACGTCCTCAGTGGAACTGACATACTATAATTGTTATTTGGAACTTAATGTAACCTCAACTGCACAGAGAGACAATGCAGTCCTCTCATTATGCACATGCTCTAGGATCGTTTATTTTAATGCTTTCAAATAAATACATTCCATGCAGCACACCACAATAAATAAGGAGCAGCAACATTCTTATAGTAAATCCATTCATAACGTGAGTCACCATGTGAAACACCACATCTCAAGTCTTTGGCCCTGTACCATACCATGAAGCACACCACATCTGCACCTAATCATATCTGGCTTCATATGGATTTAATAGGACTATGCCATAAGTGCATGTAAGCACAAAGTTAACCAGAGGTTTCCAGCTAATAAATACAGCTACTAAGTAGTTAAAAGGCAACAACTAAACCCATAAAGGTTTCCCCCCCCCCTCATTTTTGAGACACAAAAGATAGAAATGCTCTGGCGAGTTTCAGGTGGAGAGCACAGCGGGATAAATTTGGAACATTTGGAGCAAAGCTGGCACAACATGGCACCCAAAATGTCAGAGCAATACTGATACTGAATGGGCACTGAATACAAGCAGACGAGAGGACTGTGGAGGCTGAGCTCTAGGACCAGGAAGGTGGGGGACTGGGGCAGGGGCAGCTGGTTTCCACTAGGCAGCTAACTCAACCGTGCCTTCCTCCTCGCTATCAGCTCTGTTAGCGCGAATCTCCACGAGGGTCCTGGCAAATCGAGTCCACTCATCGTTGTGGGAAACTGCAAGCTGTAAAGCAAATCAATGGAGAAATGGTGAATAAGGTAGTATCTTTTACGTCTGAAAGCCCTGAAGCCTCACAAAGGAGTCTTGAAACGTAAACAAAATAATCTTCCTTGAATCGGTTAGGTCCCCAGAAGTGTTGCTCTTAAACTAACAACATAATAGACCAACGTGGCTCTTGGAAGCCAAGTCACTGAAGGAATTTGTAAAACTTTTACCACTTACGTAAACTATATAATTATTAGCAGCCATGTTAAAGTGCTCTCAGTAATGAAAATTCATAAGACCAGACTTACAATTAACATAGCAAATAAAAACTGCAACATCGACCAAGATTTTGAAATAACTGTGTTATTTTTCTTTCTAGTCAATGCTATTGATCCTTTATCTAAAGTGTTGCTAATGTGCCAATATACATGGCAAGTGTATACGTTACATATGCAAAGAAATCTTACTAATTTGAGATAATGCTTGGGCCTTTTCAGCAAGATTTTTATGTTGATACCTATGAATAATAGTAATAGTAGCTAACACCAAGAGTTCTGTTCTAAATACTTTACATATATTATTTCATCCCACAAAAGTCCTATATAAGGTAATATTACTATTTCCATTTTACAGAAGAAACAATCAAGACATAGAAAGATTAAATATTACAAAGGTTGCACAACTAGCAAACGTCAGTGCCCATGTAATCTGGTTCTAGTATTTGCAGCCTTAGCCAGTATGCTATACACATTTGCCAAAAAAGGGGATTTATAAAATTTCCCAAATAATATCGTCTATCGTGCATAATTCAACATGGAGGAAATTAACCCCACCCCCAATGCAAATTACCTTTCTGAATTTTTATTAGCTGTTTTAAATGATTTCTTTACATAGCAACCAAAAATGAATTGCTTAAAGATATTATGCAAGTGTTGGAATAGAAAAGAGAATTATTTGAAGATGAGAAACAGGATTGAATAGAAGTCTGAATGGTTTTCATACGGAACAAAACTGATTTAGATTTTAGAGCTCTTTTCTGGAAGGATTACCCTATAAGATGGTGAAATCCAAATGCTATTCACATAGTCCGTAAATATTAAGAACACATTCATCCTAATCAATATACACTTTTAAAAATAAAATATATAAAACAAATAAAGCTAAGCTTTGTGATCACTCCTACAGCTGGAAAATTACCCACTATCCAGAGCCAAATGATTAGAAGTTTAAATTTTTATTACAAGGGATGATACTCCCAGATACTATCTGTCCAAGACTACTTATTGGAAGGTGGTATTATCATTCTACAAAGTAAATGCATATATTAGTGTTCTAGTATCCAAAACAAACAAACCAACCCATTACCGTGGAGTTGATTCCGACTTATAGCGACCCTACAAGACGAGTAAAACTGCCCCATAGGGTTGCCAAGGCAGCAATCCTTACGGAAGCAGACTGCCACATCTTTCTCCTGCAGAGCAGCTGGTGGGTTCAAACCACCAACCTTTTGGTTAGCAGTGAGCACTTAACCACTGTGTCACCAGGGCTCCCCAAACCCATTGTCATCAAGTCGATTCCGATTCAAAGTGACTAAAGTTAAATATTTCAAGAATGTAATTCTGGAAATGATGTACAGGTGGGAGAAGTAACTTCTTAGATTTATTTTGAGAAACGTAATACCAGTGGTGCAGTGGTTAAGAGCTCAACTGCTAGCCAAAGTGTCGGCAGTTCGAATCCACCAGCCACTCGTTGGAAACCCTATGGGGCAGTTCTACTCTGTCCTATAGGGTCGCTATGAGTCAGAAGCAACTCAACAGCAATGGGTTTTTATTTTTTATTTTTGGTTAGTACCACTAAGAATTCTCATTTAGTCATATGAATGAGTTTTGCAGTGGTTAAATATTTCTCTAGTTATTGAAATGAATCCAAGTATCTTTTTAGGCTATGACACAAGTTTTCGATAGTATTGGATGATGCCGTTACTGCTTTGCTCAATCCATTTTTCCTGCTTTGAGCTCTTTTCTGATGTTTCACTATTCTCCATTTTTCTCTTCAGTTTTAGAAAATACTGCACTTGGGAAATGAGGCCCCCAAAGTATACAGTACAAAAGAGCTGACAAAAGGCATAAGCAGCAAAGGGCTGGTATCACTTTTATATGAAAGAATAGGTCCACCATTTCTCCCCTCCTCTGAGCCCTGACAAGTCTATCCAAAAAATACACACAACAAAAGCCCAGGAAGAGACCCAAGTAAAATTACAAAAGCCGAATCATGATAACACGCTTACAACTTAGAGATTTAATGCTATTATCTTTTTCTTGTATAAGGTGAGAATCAAACTAAAGTACCCTATAACTTTGTATAACTTTAGATACTGGAAAAACCCAGGTCTTACTAATAACATATGGTATATTGCTCATAAAGAGCTGAGTTTTGCTTTCAAACACTGGTCAAAGTGGTACACGTTTAAGCTAACATACAATATTATTTGTAATGTTTTACAGGCTTCCCTGGGTGGCAGAAATGGTTTGCTCTTGACTTAACCAAAGGTTGATGGTTCAAATCCACCCAGTGGTGCTGTGGAAGAAAGGCCTGACAATCTACTTCCATAAGATTGTTGTTATTGTTGTTTTGTGCCATGGGATTGATTCTGACTCATATCGACCCTATATGGCAGAGTAGAACTATCTCATAGGGTTTGTAAGCTATAATCTTTACCAGAGCAGATCTCCAGGTCTTTTCTCCCATGGAGCAGCTGGTGTGTTTGAACCCCCTACGTTTCGGTTAGCAGCCAAGTGCTTAACCATTACACTACCAGGGCTCCTTATCAAAGTCACTGAAAACCTTATGGAATGCAGTTCTACTCTGAACTATGTGGAGCTGCCCTAGAGCTCAACTCGAGGGCAATGGGTTAGGTTTTTGGTTATTTACTGTTTTATTAATATAGAGAAACAATATACTACTACAGTGAGAAAATAGGTAAATATGTTTATATAGTTTCATGCAGTAATAATGGCAAGATTGTTAAGAAACAATCCTAGCAAAGATTATGTAATATTAAGGTTTGAATATGCCTAAATAGAGTTTGGGACAGAATTGAGTATCATTTATAATATATAAAATCGCACATCTAACTTTTTAAAAGTGAATTTTATCAAATTTAAATATGTCTGATAGACAAAAGAAAATAACCCCACGATGAAACTGTATTTGACTTTTTCTATGGGCATGTGAGTAACAGTACTGTAAGAGCAACCAAAACCAAACCCACTGCCATCGATTCTGACTCATAGTGACACTACAGGACAAAGTAGAACTGCCTCACAGGGTTTTGGAGGCTGTAAATCTTTATGGAAGCAGACTGCCACATCTTTCTCCCGAAGAGACGCTGGTGGGTTCGAACTGCCAACCTTTCAGTTAGCAGCCAAGCGCTTTTACCACTGTGCTACCAGGGCTTCTATGTAAGACCAACATTTGCCCTTAAAAATACAAATTTGTCTTCACAAAAGGTTTCACATTATTCTAACATACCTTGACCCCTTTTTGATCTTCTAAAGTTCTATTTAGGTTGGGAAAATATTAGAAGCTTGTTTTTTGTTGTTTTAAAAAAAATTTTTGCCAAGTATTTTCCTCTGTAGAATATCATAATTTAATAGAACTATTATTAATTTGCTTTGGTTCATGATGGAAACACAAATGCTTCTAGAAACTTAGGATAAATTTTACCCACCTCATCCTATTAAGACTTTTCATCTCTTTGACTATAAAAATAACCCAAGATGATTAAATGATTGTGATGTTAGATTTAGAAGGTGAACTGCAGACTGCCCCATTTTTAGAATTCAATATCACCATCAGGAAGCACTTGGAGTATAATCTTAGCTTGAATGTGTGAATGTGTATTCACAGGCTGTTTCCCCACCCAAAGTAATAGTTTCTGACATTTGAATTACTTGTAGGTAAGACCAAACAGGTTTCTTTACAAATAAGAAGACCATTGTTTTTATTTTACTTTACAGCTGATGCCTACAGTTACAAACAGGATCTATATGGACAGAAATGTTCTTCTCACTTTTCACGGTCCAAGGCTCTTTTCACCTGAAACTCTCTGATCAGAAATAACTAGAAATGTGGCTAAGGAGCATACATGCATCTGAGACTTTCTCCAGGAGACTTTTAGTCCAGTAAACCTCAATTATTTATTAGCGAAAATCTCTGTTCAAGTTTCATAGTTAAAGAATAAGACTGCTCTCATGTTCTTCTGTCTAGCACATAATTTTTATTCAATACTCATTAAATCGGCACTGGTTGAGGACTACGTATATTCCAGGCACTGAGCTAGGGATTAAAGATATAGCAAGCAGTCAACCATTTTGGCGTAAGAAGACTATGAAATGTAGATTAAAATTAATTAACATATTTTCTAAGGGCAAATGTGTGGGTACTTTTTTCTTTTTAAGTTCACTGATGTTCCAAAAATGAATAGCTTAAAATTTACTTTCTTATAATGACAACTGCAACATCTTCTGGACTATGTTGTCCGTCAAGCAAGCAGCAGAGGAGCAAACGGCACTTCGATCGCATCGCTTCAGCATCTTTTCAAGTTTTTAGCAAGGCATCAAAGGCTAAATCGGGAGCATTGCCATGGATTTTTTTGTCCCTGAAAATAATGATTTAGAATAATTTCTAGGCAATTTACATTTGTGATAGGAAAAATATTCATAAGTTTCTAATGGTGATGAATAATTTCAATTAAAAATCTATGAAAAGCAAAGTGAAGAAAATATGTAACATAGTTAAATCAAAGGAACACCATGAAGAAGGACTCCTAACAATTGTCCAGTATTGTACTGAATCAGAGCAGATTTGGAAACATTTTCTGCCTCCCAATTCATCCACTGAAGGCCATGTTATAGATCAGGGATGACTCAGATTTTCCTGCTACTTCATATACAGAGTTCTCCAATAGCCAGTCCACGGCCAGACAGATGATTGTTTCCTAATTTGTTTTGTTAAATTGATAAAGCATTTTTATACCAAAAGCATTCAGGCAGTGGTTCCTGAGATAATAAAACCTTAGCTCTGAAAGGGATCATCTTCACAGATATGGTTTGACCCTATTTTTACAGCCGAGGGAACTGAGGCCAAAAATAGTTACTGAGGTAGCAATTTGGTCATAAGAGGAGGTAAAATGAACCTTGGATTTGGACAGGAGACTTAAGTCCTGGGCTCATTTCAGTCACTGGCAATGGTCAGGCACTTAACCTCTCATAGCCTCAATTGTAAAATAGGGATGATGACGTCTGACCCATTTAACAACCGGGATGTGAAGAAGATGAGAAAGGTAATCTAAGCAAAGAAAGTACTATGAGTTCTTCATGGAATAGTCATGCATTCTTTTTCTTTAAATTGTCACTTTAATTGAACAGCTCCTAAAAATATATATGTGGCATATATATCCACTCTACAGAATTTTTGTGTTTTTTAAAAAATATTTTAAAGAGTTAATTCTGATGACTGCTCTGTGAGGATGTCACGGAGCAAGGTATAGCCCTCTCTGTAACAGATAGGAAGCTGAGGACAGGTAGCTAAATGGTCTGCCAAATGCCAAGAATTCTCACACCTTAGAGTGGGGCAATCGGAAGGCCTCACCCCTTTAAGAAATGCCAGCATACCAAGGCAGACAGGTAATGTGTTTTGAATCACCTAATAGAAGATTCTAAAGATTGTTTTTAATCTTCTAAGGTTCTTGAGAGACAAAAGATCAAATACAAAAAAAGCAAAAGTGCAAACATAAATTTGTAACTAAGTTCCATCACCACCACCCTCCCCCCCTCTGCCCCACCCCCCCACCCCCCGCAACACACACACAAAAAACAACAAAAACCCACTTCTTCTGAGGCGGGGCCATGAATTTGCCCCCTTTGCCTGAGTGAACTGGTGGGTGCCTCTGCACTCTGCCTGGCCCCACTCTAAAATCAACCATCAGTCTAGTCACTGGGTATCTCGCCCAGACTACCTGTGTGGCACAGATTGTGGAATAATTGGATATGGAGAACGGCTCAGGGGTTGACTTTTTCCACCTCGGCTATCAGTCAGATCATGGTTTCAGTCCCAACTCTGCCACTCGTTTGCTGTGTATTCTTAGGAAATTTATAGTTTTAGCATCTCTTATCTTTACTTCCCCACTTGTGAGAGAGGAATTTTAGGACTGCTCCTAGGTCTGCTGTGAATATTAACTCAGTCAGTGAAATATAATGAGCTTAGCACAGTGCTTGGCACATTATAAACCCTGAATAATGATGTTGTTTTTCTATTTTTCCTTCTTAATGATATTCCCCCTCCTCCAATTTTTTTTTCCCTCATTTTCTTGCTTCCTTTCCCCTTTTCTTCCATTTTCTTCTTTTCACTTATATAAAGCTGCATTTTTTATAGTTTACCTTATAGTTGATCAGATTTGATTTCTTAAACACTCATACAAATTATTTCTTAAGTTTTTAAAATAGCTAACTTTCATGGGCTGGGTGGGGGGGTAAGAGTTATTTCAGATCTCAAGAAAAATTCTCTGAATGTTTTTACTGCTCCTTTAAAAAATGAAATTTAAACCTAATTCTTCCTTATAAGACACACACACACACTCATACACGCATCTTTTTTTTTTTTTTTCTTTTCCGCGTATGACCGATACAGATTTATATAGCTATTTCCCTATCATGGCACTTTCTACAGTGGGATCTGACATTTTTACCTCAAGTTGTAAGGCTTTGTAACCGCCAAACATGCTGTTATAAAAATCAAATGGCTTTTTATAACCAGGGTTAAACATACAAATATCATTCATGTGTCCCTTTTTATAAGCACATGGCTAACCATTCTGAACAGCCTTCAGTCAGGCCTCTCTCATTTGTTAGTAATTTTAAAGGGTTTATAGTACCTAGCAGCTGATTTTAAATAACTGCATTATCTGCAGTAACTCCTACCAGCCCAATGCAATGTATTTTTTTTTTTTATGGTAAAAATACCTGTCTTGGGCATTACTTGGTGTAAAAGTAGGTTAATTTAAAAAAAAAAAAAAAAAACTTCGTTAAGGAAGACATTAGGAAAGTAGACAATAATTTCAGTTTGGTTTCTCAGATACATTAAGCATGGCAAATGAATTAAAACGAGTAGGACTCTAGGTCTTGGATAAATATTCCATGGGTGTGTGGTTCATCAGTGGCTTTGTAATCTTTCAATTAAATGGAGTCATTAAAAAAAGAGTCTGTGTGACTATTATGCTAACCATTGATTCCAAACAGATACACAACACTCATCTCCTGTATTAACCTAAAAATTAAAGTTTTCTGTTAAAAACTTGTCTCACAAATTTTCACTTTAATATGCATCAATTGTTTGAATGCATTTACAGAAACAGAAGTGTATCTTGGTTTCCAAAGAAAGACCGGCCAACCCCTCTAAGCTCTAAAATCGTTTTAAAAACTACAATTATTAATGGCACCCATATTCATGAGATTGTGGGCTTACTGGTATACAAATACACATTTGTGTTCAGAGCAAGCCTATATTTTTTAGGACAATTCCCTTTGCCACACACACAGATGGAAGCGAAGTGGGAGGTAATAAGCAATGAAACAGCCACGGGAATGACCAAGCATACCCGCTTCAAATAAATACAGCTCCACTGTATTTAACTCTCGGGAGAGTCTAGCATCACTGTTAACAATGGATGAAACCACGGACCAGCATTCTAAGCCAGAATGAAGTATACAGAGGGCATAAATACACTACGGCATTCTACCACAAAAAAAATATACTGTGTGGTAACTTAGTATTTAGAGCAGTTTCAGAGAAGTCAAAAGTAGAAGTTACATTAGTCTCCGCTCTCTAGAGTCTGCTATTACCAGTCAATCAGTTAACGTTTCTGTGAAATTTAGCAGCATTCTAACATATGGTATCTGACTATTTTTGGTTAAGAGAGAACAAATTTCTTTTCATCTGAAAATCCCACTGAAGGGAGCCATCATCCACCCATGCAGCTTGACACCCTTCTGCCAAAGGTCTCTTCTCTAGACTATTAAGTGAGTGGTTTACTTTGAAAACATGCTTCTTAGAACAACACTTCCTAAAAATCCATTACCACCTAATTTAAAAATGAAATAAATATAGGACATAAAAGTCGGGAGTAAACAGTAACAAATACGGCTCTAACAATTTCAACAAGTCAGCAAATATAAGAAAGAAAGAAATAATTTATTTTAAACACTGTTCTTAAGACATTAACATTTTAAAATGAAAAATTTCTTCATGTTAAATTTCAGCAACATTATAAGAAACATGACAAAATTCTGAAGTTTTTACCTGTGTGTTGCGGGGGGAGGGGACCAAATAAATGAAGACGAAAGAGTTAATTCTCTAAGCACTAAAGACAACTTTGTTCACATATGCATTAAAATTTTATCATTCTCCTTTCTTCCGAAATCTTTGCAGCGTTATTTTTCTTTCATTTGGAACACTCAGTTTCTCTGTCTCAAAGATGGAGAAAATACTAAAAAAAACATTGGCCGATGGGCAATAGCGGAAAATAAACTTTTTCAACTTCAATTACCGCTGTTTTTCCATAACACAAAAGCTCAAGAAAATGATAGGAAAAAGGAAAAGCATGAGCAACTCAGAGTGATCTGTCATATTAGCTGACTAAACATATATCCCTTCTTTTCCTGATATTATTAACTACAGGTTTTCTAGTAAATTCCTAGCAACCACTGCATCCAAGCAGTTTTGACAAAAAAGAAGACTTATTGCTAAACACCTTAAAAACATTTACCAAGGTAATAAAAGAAATGTCATTCCCTCTTACTGAATGTTTGGGCATAAAAGAGGTATTTTTATAATGCAGTTCGTGATTTACCATATCTATAGTGTCCAAAAAAAGCACAATGAAAAGGAAGCATTTTTCCAGTGGTTTGACAACTATTTGAATCAACTGTTATGCTTTCATTACACTAGTGGCCGATTGCTCAGTTTTAAAAGCACAAGAGAGGAGGGGGACTGGGATACAGATTGGGGAAGAAAGATAAGCAATCTTTCCTAAATATATTTTCTAAATTTCCTTGTCCATGCAAATATATAAATGGATTTTTTTCCCCTCCATCAATCTACAGCCAACTTAGAGGCTGCATTCTGAATGCTTCACACAATTAAGCTTTCACCTAACTCCCCAACTTTCACATGGGAATCATTCATTCACCCATCAAATATTTATTGAGTGCCTAGTATGTGCCAGGCACTGTGCCAGACAAGGTTACTCTGTTCAAACAGATAATTGTCAAGTATCCACTTGGTGTATGTTTTTGTGGGCACAGCTTTCCAAAGATTTTTCCAAAGAAAAAGTCTACTGAGGAATGTGATTAACCAAAGGTAGGTTGCTAACCTAATTTTTTTTTCCTCTAAGTCAAAAGGGTGGCTAGTGTTTATGATAATAGGAGATATTCCTACTTTCTACCTTAATGCCGACACAAATAAAAATAAAATATTTAATCTAAATGTTGAGAAAATACTTGCTGGTCATTAGGAGAACTTAGAAATTGACCATTGATCAGTTTTATCTACCAGTCTAAAAGTAAGAGCACAAAATTTCTTCTACAATGTTAAGCTTTGATATTTCCTAAATGGTAAATAATTCATGTTTTAAAATTTAAAAGAGGTTCTGATAGCTGACATTCTCAAAAATTCATGCAAACTTTCCTTGAAATTGGAATATAATGATTCATTCACTTCCTCACTTTGCAAGTCCAACCTCCATGGTATATAAATATTTACACAGAAACATGCAGATATTTGATTTCACATTATATTTTAGATATACAAATAGAAGCACACATACACATGTAAGAAACAAATAACTTTCCATTTCTATACAGGCAAGTATTAATCTAGACTCACAGATGATTGAAGCAGCTTCACACTCGCCTGGTCTAAGCTGTGATTTGAGGCTACTGTTCTAAGCAGCAGTTTTTCAAGACAAATTTAGCAGTTTTGAAATTCTGAAACTAAACACAATTTTTTCAGCCATAAAAAAAATTAACACTATAATTAACGAGTGCTTCAGAATCCAAACTGCTATTGAAGATGACAGTTTGAAACCAGAGAAGAATCATAAAGATGATTAATTATACAAATCGGTTCTGGTTTCAGAAGGCTTATATTCATAGACCATTTATCAACAAAATGAGAATATATGAATTTCATTGACTATTGCAAATTACTATACACAGATTAATTTGATTTTCATAAAATTAGATAGTAAGGTTTTCTTTTCATTGAATCAACCACTCCACAGTACATAAAAGTCATAAGTATTTTCTCAACAATTTAGGGAAAAAAAATAGCTTGAAAAGATATTAATCCTATTAAGTCCATTTTCATAAACTAATGCTACCTGAATAAGCACATTATATAATAATTAGTTTAATCCTGGTCTTTTACATATATAATTATCCAAATGAAAGACACTGTTATTATACTTACTATAAGATGAATAATTATAACATTAATTTAATGGAATTAAAAGTGCCTTTTCTTTCTAAAATTAAGTACTTTTCCTAGAAGAAATCAAGTTAATACTAAAATTACAATCATACATTTTACCCAAATTCTTTTATTTCAAATAGATATAATTTATCATGACCAAGAAATGTATTAATATATACTATTTCAAAGTGGTTTATTTTATATAATTATATTTATCAGCACCCAAAATCTGCCCAAACAAATATGCCTATTGTGCTCTTAACTGCACAGTGTTGCAGCTTTAACAGTAAAAATTCAGGTAAAAACGAAAAAACAAAACATCAGCTGATGTTTTGTTTCTATCTAGGTATCATCGACAGAACTGGATGTTTGAATCTTTGGTTGTTATTTGGATGTTTGGCATTATGAAAGAATTTATGTCTAAGTCTTTTCTTTGCCATGGAGAAAACCAACGGAAATGTTTAGCATCAGCTAAAGAAAACATTGTTTATCTACTGGAGAATAAGCCAGTACTTGCAAAGACCTTCAAGAATCTAGCAACTTACTGGAACATTCACTTAATGAGAAACACAAGTGTTTGGGGTGGCCATAACTGGACTTTGCTAAGCTGATACCAGCTTTGTTCGCCTCTTCTGAAGGCTGTCAAGGTTTAGTCAGCAGCAGCGGGTAACGGCCCTCAGAAAGCACAATTAAATTGACTGATTTCAAATGCATTTCTTTGTCATTAAGGAACTCTTATTTGAATTAATCTCAAAAACAAAAACTCGGTTTAACTTCATATTTTGAATTCTTCACAGCCCCCTGTCCCAAGAAGAGGGATTATTTATATTCAAGGCACAGGATTCCTTGTGGAGAATCGATGGAGGCCCATCCTACTGAAAACACAAAGTATCCCACAAAGCAAACAACTATTGCCTAAGTGTAATCCACTTAAAAACCATAAATGTATTGTATTTATTTTGTGCCACCCAAACCCTTTGTAACTCCCTGCATTTCCAGTTTATCAGATGCTACTACATGGAACTGCTATTTTAAGTGCAAGGGAATTGGCACATTGGATCTCTCTTCTTTTATTCTTAACCGTGCTGGCTATAAAAATCGTTTGAAGCACTTCTTAATAGTCCTTATCCATTATATCTTGATGATTATTTCTAGAGTACACTATATAGGCCATTTTTCCTGTAGGGATTCCAAATAAACTTTTCGTTTTCAGCTTTAAAATATATTCAAATGGATATTTAAAATCACACTCTACTTACTTTACAGCAGTTACGTTTGATCTTTCACATTCACCTGCATTTTTTCCTGCCCCAAAATTTTGCAAGGCCCTTTAAAAATATTAATGAATGCCAAATTGATTGTATTTATTGAAATTTGTAATAAAATCCTGCTTTTTTTTTTGGTCCTAAAATAGTCATATCAAACACGCTATTTGAAATGCTGCCAAAATTTAAAGAGTTAAAATTTAAAGATCTAGGCACATGCTCTTCGGTAATTAGTGAATGGGACACCAAACAAATAAAGCTACCACGATAAGATTTACTCATCTCCCAAATGACAGTTTTTAAATTGCCATTTTATTCTGCAAATTCTAGTTTAAGCTGAAAACCATTTTGAAACTTTATCATTTGACGACTGTAAAAGTATAATCAGGGATTTGAAACTTATGTGTCTATCGCCAATTGAAAACAAAATTTTCCCTGGAAGAGGTTAATGGAAAAAGAAATAATAGGAGGTTGAAGATAAACTTCTTCTTTCAAAACTGGAGCTGCAAACAGCATTTTAACTAATTCGGATAAGCAGCAAACATAGTTGTTAGGGGATATTTATGACAGCTCCATCTGTATGACAGCACTGAAGCAGTGACAATGGCAGCGGGCTTTCTATAAAACACATCTGCAAGAAAGACAGGTAGATAGGCCTGGCTATCAATCATCAGGACACGTGAATAATTCTATACTCACTGGCCCACGCACAGTTCAGATCAACTCCATATAGAAAAAGCGTGCTGTTGAGTAAAGGAGCCGTGGCACTGAGTAATCTTTATTTTTAATTCTTTCAAATATGTGTGTTCCCACATCATTTTAAAAAAATCCAACAATGATTAACAGCTCTCTATGAGCCTACTGAAGCCGGATACACTCAACATTTTTCAGGCTATATTTGTAGTTAAGTCATGTCTTGTTATCTTACCATGTTTCAATTAATTGAATGGGATCATATAGCACCCAAACAAGTAGATTGCGTCCCACAGTGTGGAGAGAAAAGTCCCCAAAACTTATTCAGGAGCTAGGCTCATTTTTTTATTTTAGGTCTCAAAACATTTTAAATGGTTCATGCCATCGCTGCCTATGTAAGCAACTTTTCAGATGCACCAGTAGAATTAAAATGATTGCCAGATCATAAAAAGGGATCTTCTCTGTCTTTTGCTGGATTCACATAACTTCCATTTATGCTAATGGAGTTGAGCACCTGCTCTACAAAGAAAACAGACCCCTATCTGTGAAAATAA
Source organism: Trichechus manatus latirostris (assembly GCF_000243295.1). Lineage (NCBI taxonomy): Eukaryota > Metazoa > Chordata > Mammalia > Sirenia > Trichechidae > Trichechus > Trichechus manatus. The sequence continues at coordinate 4,260,088 of NW_004444092.1, forward strand.
GTGTGTACAGTATACTCTGCAGATACAATGTTGAAATAAGACAACCAAAAATGTGTGCTATATAAACAAAGCATCATGTGACCTACCCCAAAACATTGTCGCTCTTTTACATTTTACATTCTTAGTCACAGGCCCCAAGATATTACTCATGCCGTTGTGATTTAAATGTAATGAAAAGGGGGGGGGGAAGGAGGGTTGGGGATGGACAAACTCAATCTGGTGGTTTCAGTGAGCTCATATACAATCCTCTGTTCACCCCTTCAGAAGTTCATAATAAATTGCATCAGTAAATCTGGATTCAAGCCATTGCCCTCTGCCATCATCTTAGAAGTCATGGAGGATAATTGTACATAATAGAGGAGGGCATGATCATGGCAGCACTGTGCTGGGACTCCCTGCAGCAGCTGCAGCCTCAGCTGGGACAGGAGATGAGGCAGACGATTGTTAGCGACTGGTGACACCAGAGTCACTTTCTGTAGTGCCCTTCTCGTCGAGTGCCAGGTCTCACAGGAAGGCAAACCTATGTGGACCTGAATGAGGACGTCTCCACTGGTGGTCACAGAAGTCTTTCTTATCAGGGAGGTCTGCACAATGGGATGGACAGAGAAAGCCTACCCTACTCCCCTCCAATCATAATAAGCATCCTAGGAATCTTTCCCAAAATTATATTATACTTTCAGTTAAATATACAATGTAATCAGAATGGGGCGGCAGGGAGGGGAATTAGAATTTCCAGTACGGCTTCAGCTCTCTTTTTCTGGGCCTCATGACGTTCATAACGTAAAAATCATTGCTACCCTCAATCAACATTTTTAAGTAGTTTTAAGTAGAAATAGGTAATAAGAAGACCATACAGCATGTACTCCGTTTTAACCAAATTTCTAAAGATTTCTCCTTTCTAATGATCTAGGTGAAGGCCAAAATTTTTTATTTCTGATATGCATCATGAGTGGTATTAAGATCAATATTCTTGTGGACAAGATTGGCTTCATAATTTGTGGGGCCCAACGCAAAATGAAAATGCAAGGTCCCTCGTGAAAAATGCTTTTAACAATTGCAAGACAATGACGGTGGAGCATTATAGCAAGCACAGGGCTGTCCTAAGCGCAGGCTGCAACCCCCTGAAGCCAGTCTTGCTTGCGGAATATAGGACCTTGGCAAAGATAGCCTGCTGCCTTTGTCATCCTCTCCCACCTAACAGACGTCTTAGTCAAATCAACACTGGAAGAATCTGAGCATGAAATGTCTCCCCACAGACAGGGACCTATTATTCAATGTAGCAAAGTTCCACGGAAAATGGATGGACAAAGTGTACTCTAAAAACTACCATTTATTTTCTTATATGGATTGTAGTAAAAGGCTTATTATCTAAAAGTGTTTCACCTTCTTTCCTAGAAGGTTCCACAAGCAAGGTTTTCCATCCAAAGGCCAGCGTGACCTTGGTGAGGGGCATAGTTTTAATGAGGACCAGAGGAACAATTCTGAATACAGATAATGGTAATAGACTCTACTGGCGAATTGTTCCTCAATGCCGTATTTTTTTTTCTTCTTAAATTCCTTCCTGCTCCAGGCCCTTCCCTTTTGTCAGTCGTGCACCAGCCTCAGATGGGACCTCTAATTCTAAATAGGCCAGTTTGCTGTGAAAACACTCCGAATGGCTTTCTGCAGTTTAGGTGATTTGGAAGGCTTGTGAGTTACTGTTTGGATGCTGCCCTTGTCTTCTAAGTACAGTTATGCTTTGTCAGTTCTAGGCTGGTGAGTGACACAATAGTAATTACAATAACCTTGGCATTTGCCAGTGAAGTGATCTACCATCTCTCAGAAGTAGGCTTCACCTAAGCCTCAGCCGCAGGGAAGTTATCTTTCCTTTTAGCACGTGGTGGCTCTACAAGACTTGGTCTTGAGAGATTTAGAATAGGGCAGAAAGGTGAGCGAAGAGAAAAGCCATTTTTTTTCTCCAGAAGTAAAATCAATGTATTGAGATACAAAAATATTTAGAAAAAAAAAAGTAGTTAAGACAAAGATTATTTTGTTAGCTGAGTTTTTCTTAGCTATAGATTGCTTTGTATATGACCAAACAATACAGAAAGAACCGTTCAAGTGTATAAGCCTACCTTGATTTGTGGTCATTCAGAAAAGGACTAGATTATAATATTACCTGCTTTCAATAAAGCAGTATATCCTTTTTTTTTTTTTTTTTCTTTTTCCTGGTAGTGAATTTGTAGGGATAAACAACTCTACAAATTGTTTGGCCTATTATATGTCACGAAGATATTTCTATAGCCTGTCTAGACTCCAGACAATAGGCGAGACTGGCCTATAGTTGCAGACATTTCTATAGTCTATAATATCACTTAGAAAAGTAAGGGCAATAATACAAAAATGAAAGCCAGCCTGACCTGCCAGTATGATAGTGGAAATATGAGTATAACAACACTTTACAATTTAGAAATGACGATAGCAACCTAGAAAGAAGTTTTAGTAGTTGCATATAAGCCAAAGCAACTTCTGAAAAATCATATGTACTCCCAAAATATGAGCCATATTCCAGCAATTCTGTCCATAGGCTATAAAATCACTTTACTATAGAAAATTCTGTATACACGTTGTGTTTCTTATTGCATAAAGATGGTGTATATGTGTATATGTATGTGATGTATGTGTATATGTATTATAATATAAATTTATATTACATATTAAATATATATTATAATACAAATAATTTTTTAAAAAGCCTTTCCTTTAAATAAACCAGACAGTTAAACTATTCTGTATTTTAGCCCTCTGGGGATACAACAAAGAGGGATAAAATAATTAATGCTGCAGATAATCTTAAGACAGTTAAGGGAGATTGTGTATAAGCAAGAAAAGTGGAAAAAAAGTTCGAAAATTTCATCTATTTTTGGCCATTTCATTTCTAAACATGTCTCCACATCTATTTCTCTTCCACAATTACACCTCTTAGAAGAGAAAGAAAAAAGGAAAGAGAAGGGAGGACAGAAGATGGAAGGATAGAGGGAAGGAAGGAAGGACTGAAGGACGGAAGGAAGGGAGGGAGGAAAAAAAAAGGAGACACCTTGTTTAATTCTTTATATTCTCCTTCTTCGTTTGCTTTTTTTTTTTAAGGAAATAAATAAAGAGTATTTGTTTTTGCTGTTATTGTTCAGTTTTATGTTGAAGACCATGAAAAACACGCATTAAATATAAAGAATAATCATGGAAGAAAATATTGCCCTACAACTATTGGCAATATTTTATGCTTGGGGAGCGTTCTCTTTCCCAAAGACTCCAAACTCTGTCAACAGTCACCAGAACCTTTACAATTTCACCACTGGGGATCAATATTAACACAGTCTTTGTCACTGTTGGAATGACTCAATGTGTGGCAGTAGGGACAGTCAAAGGGGCATCTAATGAAATATATAACGTTCAGCAAAACCAAGAGATTCTTCTTGTTGTTTTACTTAAGAGCTGTGCATCCCAGAATAGAAAGCTCCTCATCTCTAAAGTCATTTAGCTTCTGCCTCTGGCTCACTTTTAAAAAGTATCATCCAGCATGTTTCAACACAATCAGCTCTACCATACAGCAGTGTATAATGTATCATCAAAAGTTTCATTGTAGAACAAACCACCTAAGAATGCCAAATTTTATAGCATGCTGATTGATGAAACCACAATGCACCCTTCTCAGTGTGATTAGCTAAACCCATCCACCAGGCACTCACAGAGCACTTCTTAGGTCTAGGACATTATACATACAAACGTGGTGTATTTTTCTCCTGGAACACAAATGTTAGATTCATATTATACCAAAACAGCATTATACAACACTCTTACTTGGTTTGCTTGAAAGTTCAATATTTTCTTTATTTTTAGGAAAAACATTCTTTAACATCATCAGAAATGAATGCTTTTGTCAACACTTTCTCATATAATAAAAGTAAACAGATACGCTTATGTGTGATTGATAATTTAATATGAAACAAAGCTAGTATAAAAATTCAAGGAGATTTACTTTCAGTAAAAGATAGAGAGGTTTTTTTCTCTTGATATTTATCATGATATTCAGGCATACTTTATATCTCATGCAATAAGACATACCAGATAGCTATATATCTCACATAATAACCTCTGCATACCGTGAAAATGGCGCAAAATTCTGATTCATCTCAGCCTTATTATTTGGCTACTCTTTTATTAAAGAGGAATCATATATATTTTAATTTAGCATACCAACTAAAATTTCATTTTTCAAATTGAAAAACAAAACTTCCGGATTCAGTGTTAGCATGATGTATTTGGCAAAGTTTTTGTTCTCATGAAATTGGTGGAAAGTGCCATGCTTCTCACAGGATGGCTGGGAATTGTACAGCATTCTAAAAAGAGGCTTGGATCATTAACTAACGTGTCCAGTGCATGGAGACAGAAGACCAAATTAGGCCCTAACGAAGTCTCGCCAAACTCCCACTGAAGTCAACAGAAATTTGCAAACGCACTGCAGAAGGCAGTTCTGGCCCACAAGGTCTTGTCAATAATTTCACTAGAGCTTTGAAGTAGATATACAAGTCAAAAATATATGTATATACATGTACCTCTCCAACGTCATAGATCCAAATGCGGCCTTCTGAGTCCCCAACGGCAACTTCTTTTCCAGCTTGAGCCCAGCGAACACGGTTTAGGGCAGACGCCCCCTCGATGGCCACACTTGCTGTTGGAACCTGCCAAAAGGGTTACGATAGAAAAAAAGAATCTCTGAAAATGAATTGAAATATACTAATGTACAATGATACATTTCTCCGGATGAGTCAGCACTCCTTCATGTGCATGAAGTAACGTACATCCCTTGGGCAGGGGTAAAAAAGGATTCATTGTCCTTAAATCACATTCTCTGCTGAATTGAGGGGTAGAGAGAAGAGAAACTTTAACAAAAAGGGAACGAGGCAGAGCCTTTTTCCACAGTCAATGGGCGGTGAGTGGCCTACATATTTCTTCGGATTATGCAGGGTAAGTACATCCAACATACAACCACAGCAGCTAAATGTGATACTTTACGATCAGGTCATAATTTATAGATTGATGGACAGAGAGATTTCAGGATTTACTAAGATTAAGGATACTATAAAAGGCAGGAAGTGGTGGGTGTGATGGAATAAAGATCGTATTAATATGAATGTTCAGAAAAAAAACACATAAGTATTTATCCCCCAAAATCTCATCTGGGTTGGGATGATTGATCAGAAGAAAAGAAAGTATGCAGGTGAGAAACTTCAAAAATTCAAATTCTCCTGTCTTTTTTTTTTTTCTCTCTGTTTTTCCTCCCTCTGGCAGTACCAGGGCATTGGGAAGTGGTAGCTAACTTTCGGCAATGTCCCCGGGGTGATATCCCTGATAAAATGTAGCTACCTACTAGTAGAAAGTATCTTACATCTTCTTTAATAAGCACCTTGAAATCTGAAAAAGTATATAATTATATTAATTATTATTAAAGGAAAAATGGGGGAGATGCTGAAATGGCACCTAGGAAAAACCTTGTATTTGGTACAAGAACCTCAGTATTTTGGAAAAAGAATTTCAGTGTGCCTGTCCCCTCTTCCCCTCTGCCATTGTCAGCTGTGTAAACTCTTGTCTTCAAGGTTGGAACTCTGTAACTTTATAACAAGCCTTCTGTAAGAATGTTGGATAGCAAATGACAACAGGCCATTCAAAAAGAAAAAGGTAATACATACTAAAACAAAAATAGAAACAAAAATATTGAAACGAGGGCCACCGAGATCACCTCATGCCACTGTTTCAGACCTGTGTCTAATAAACATCTCGTATTAGGATGGAAACACGACATGTACTGTGACTTAGCACCCCTGGCATTCTGTTATGCAGGCAATTGAAACCATCTGTTTGTATGAGATTATTGACTCAATACTTATTTTTAAAATAGCAATAAAAACTCCGTCATATCTAAGAATCTATGTATAAACATAATCTTGCAATCAATAAAAATTCTTTCACCAGCTTAAATCACTGTATGTCAATTGTGAGCAAAAATGTAAAACAACAGTCCCCGGCTCATTTATTTTTTTAAAAAATACACAATTTCTACAATAAAGTTACCCTGTTGTGCATGCTACAGCCTGAATTTTTAACCAAACCTTTCAAAGGCTGAAACAATGTGAATTTAGATGGGCCATAATTCTGTCAATACACTTTATTATTAGTGTGCTGTCCAGAAAACAAATCTGTGATTCAGGTATACAGTCTTCAGAGTTCATTTTTAACTCCAAAATTTAGAAGGATCATACAGGATCATACTAAACTTTATTCAACATCAGATTTTATCTATGAACAACCTAAAAACTTGAATAAAAATGTGTAATCTTAACATAGTAAAAAATTAATCTTTCAAAACAAACTGACCTTTTGATACATTTTAAATAATATATAATACATTTTTTAGATTTTTCTTTATTTGGAATACAAGAAATGTAGCAAACTGAAACAATATTTTAACCATTTTAAAAATAAATTCTTTTCACAGATACTAGAAATGGTAAAAAAAAAAATGACTATCACAGTGCTTTGTTTATAGCACGTGCTAAAAAAAAATTATCGAATGAATGAAGGAAATGACAAAATACATTTGCTTTAATTTGACCTTTCAAAAATTGGTAAATGTATGATAGAATAAGTCATATATTCTCTCTCATATTTTAGTTTCACAAACATTTCCACATTTTTTTTTTAATGCCTCAATAATTTTAATTGCAAAAACAGGATATATACAGAATAAATGACTACATCAAGCAATAGAAGTCAGTAACTGAGAGAGGTAAGTCTGAATTATCCTTGTGTAATAGCAGCCGGGATAATCAGGTCTAAAAGTGCAGTAATTTGAACAACAAAACACTCCTGCACAAGTCACTGGGAATTCAGGTTCTTCTTTTTTTTTTTTTTTAAACAAATCTAATTCCTAATCTGACAAATATTTGAAAAATGTTGCTCAACCTGCTAGAAGGCAAAAATGATTTGAGGGTTTTAAAAAACTGTCCAGCACATTACTGGATCTGAATCAGACTCATATTGTGAAAACAGAATTATGTTTACTAAATGATTTGTATGCCCCCAGCAATGATTCTTTAAAAATGTAACTACAAAACTTTTACGTGGTTGTTTCTTGATACCTATAAAAAGAAGGGAAAAAATTATGTTTGGCAATGTTGAGACATTATTTCGTTTTACCTAAAATCCAGATTATAAGAAACAAAGCAAAACCAGTTCCCTAGGAATTTTTAAGGAGTTTGTAGAACACTGACTCCCCTCCTATGTATCATAGTTGGGTATCACCTAAACATCACCTCTGCTAAGCCTGATGTCTGATATAATGGTTTCATAAGTCTATCTAGAAAACGTTTGTTTTTTGGTTGCCTTAAGTGAATGAGTTTCTTCTAGCAAACAGAAGCAATACGATTTTAATCCACATTGATGAAAGACTTTGGGAAACCATTACAATGTGGGGTAATATCTTTCTGTTAAGAGAATAATGTCATAGACATTTCAACATCAAAAACGATGGACATATCACGTACTCAAGCTGTTTTGATTATTTTCAAAGATGCTTCATCACATAACTCTTAAACCTGTCACATTGCTCTTGGAGTTAAAAGAAAAATGGACTTAAAATGGAAAGATTTAAAACAAACAAACGATTGAGCAGGGGTTATAGGTGTATATACCCTTGCAAAACACAATGACTCAACAATAGAACCTGAGGATATTTCCCTGCCCCCTCCCACAGAAAATACTGGGGCGTCTGCTTGTCCTCATATCCTCCAGCTGTAGGCTTCCTAACTAAAAAGGCTGAGCTTCTTCCTGCTCAAAACACTTCAAAAGACCTTTATCTTGTTCCCCACTTGACATAGTGTTTGCAGCACTTGTTCCTCTTACCCGTCCATTCTTACTTATGGAGAGCTGCCCTACATCAGAAACCAGGAAAAGATACAGAAACCATTTCATTTGACTGAACTGAAGGACATTTAATATTCATGTTTAAAAAAAAAGCAAAAACACCTCTACCCCAGTAGTTGAATTAGCACCTCAGTAATTTTGAGGGAGGGAAAAATGTAAAAATACACACGGCGAATTTTAAAAACATATTATGACATACCTTTTAAAACACAGGTATTTTCTCATTGTCAGTTACTTTTAAAAAATGTGTATTTTTCCACTTGGGAACTACTCTAAATGTGTATGTTCAAATCTCAGTTTTTTTGTTTTTAATAGTGAGTTTAATATACATATTCAAAGTTAAAAATTATTGTAAAAGTCTGTCTTTGAGTTCAATATTTTAGACAAGGAATATTTACCTTGGTAAAAATCAAATGGAGGATAGATCTAAACATAAAAAAAAATAAAAATAAAGTCAACAGAATCTTTTATGGACTCAAAATAGAAAGTGTGCAAATAGCAAACACTGACAACCGATCCTTTTAAAGAGACCAGTCTAAAATCGGAGTCTACAAAAGCTTACTTTTCCAAGTATTTGCCAATAAAGTCATTTCAATAACGCTCTGAAAAATGCCTGTGTGTCCTTTCCCATAGGAAAAGGCACGAACACATATCGCTCTGCTCTTTGCAAAGAAGGGTCATCAGTTGTCCAAGATCTGCCCCGGCTTTGGGATGAAGTGAGATTAAATGATTTTTGGCAAATGCATCTGCAAATTCCCCTCAGGCCAGTCAAGAATGGGGGGCCAGCAGGTCGGCTGCCATTGGAGGGTCTGTCCAAAAAAGGCCGTTTTTGAAAGAGAGGGAGAAACAGGCTGGACTGCACTCCCTTCCCAGCCCTCCCGGCCCGGGCGCCTGCGCCACCGCTCACCTCGGTGTCATTGTTGAGGTTCCAGAGGTCCAAGCGCCCCATCCCGTCCACGCAGGCAAACAGCGCGGGATGCACGGGGGACCACATGACATCGTACACATAGTCTGCATTGTCTTCAAAGGAGTAGAGCGGCTTGTTGTGCTGTAAAGCAGAGAGACCGTGAAGACTTTGTGGCGCTGCTGCCGCCTCGGGCTGTCTAGGGAGCCTAATTAAAAACTTTGCACATTCACAAAGTGTCATAAAACTTCCCGAGATGAAAGTCCTCGAAAAGGTGAAGCGGAGCTTTAATGTGACTAGGACTGTCCAGTGGCATAAATAAATTCCACCGAGGGGTGGGGGGGTGGCGGGGGGGGTGAAGGGCTGGGGGCTGAGGCGGACGGTGGGGGGGCAGTTTCAGACACAGTCGTAGGAGACATTCCAGACAGGTGGACGGGACTGCCCATTAGCTCGGAATTCTCGCCGAGCCACGCTTGCTGAGTCGCTCGGAACCTGAACCGAGCCGAGGTCTGCCGGGATCAGACCCCCGGAGATGGTCTGGAAAGCTCGGCAGCCGCGGCAGCCCCGAGACCTTCGCATTGAAGGCAACGCCTGCCACCTCGTGGTTCTTGTCTATAGCTGCAACGGCTGGCACTGTTTCCAGTGCAACTCTAGGCCAAACTCATATATTAATAGATCCTTTGCGGTGGCTAATTGGAAAAAATATTTTAAAGGAGACAGTAGCTTTTCTGGCAAGTAACAATTTCGCTGTCCTAAGACTCTGCTACTTTATATAGGGTCAGTTTACCAAAAACAGGTAAATTGGTGGCTCACTGTAATACTCTGGACCGAACCCAGTCCCTCACCCTCTAATAAACGGACCTTATTTTCTAGATCACCCAGTGTTTCCAAGAGCCCTCAAATTGGCGTTTTTGAGGAAAATGTATTAACGCACCCCCATTGCGTACAAATGCTTCCATTCCAGGGGGATACAATAAATTAAAATTGCACTTACGATTTTCATTGAATATTGTCACATCAAAATAGCACAGAAGTCAGAGGCAAGTTTGAAAGTACACCAGAAATAAAATGTAATTGGACTTCATGAATTATTCATTCCATCTGGCTTGTCTTATTCTAATTTCTGCATAATGGCTTTACTAATCCCTGATCAATTAATGTAAAATGAAATTTAAATGATAATGAAAGCCCTAGAGATGAAAGAAATTAAGTATTCTTATATCCTCTGACAGAAATCTAAACAATGGGAGTTTTTTTTTTTTTTTCCCAATGTCTTCTTCATCCAGTCAGCTGTCTGTATTCCCTTCATGGGTTCCACTGAATGTCTGTACAGGCCAGAGCAATGAGATCAAAAAAAGAAAATATTCAATATGAACAATCAAATTCTTTCTGCATAGAATGTTCAAAGAATGTATCTGTAGGGAATCAGTTCCAAATATGAGAGCAGACTCCCAAAGTGTACTGTTACTGAATGTAAAACCCACAAAATGCATGTGCCGAAATCAAAGCGAGGGAAACCAGTGTGAAGATGGTAAAACTTCTGTAACCTAGACCTAATGCAAAAATGTGGGAAGGTAGCAGTTATAAGCCATTTCTCTTTCCTTGCGTTGTAGTGCTTTGACATTTTAAAATCACTGCTTAAAAGTGAAAAAAAAATTGTAACACATTAAAAGCCACATTTTAGATGGTCCACTGTGTGTGCTTGTAAGACGTGTCTTCTTTTTAATTCAAAAAATATCTGACGGTGGGTGTGGTAACTTGAAAAAGAATGTATGACATTGAGAAATCAAAAATAATTCAATGAACATTTGTCTTATAATTTTCTAGTTTATTATTCTATGATTCTTTTCTGCCAACATATTAATTATATATTACGTTTGCAGTGTGATTTGGAGATAAAATTATTTGCTCATTGGCTGTTTGTGTAGTTTCTTTCTTCCTCTCACTGTTTGGACTAGATGATTCAAATTACCATCGCCAGAAAATCTGAATGCCCAATGATACCTGAAAGTGAAGTGATGATATCATTTTTTTCTTATTAATATAAAAAAATGGCAGTGTGGAGGAGCTGATCCTTCCCTGACCACTTGTGAATGATAAATTCTAATTCTTAGTAGATGATTATTCCCACCCTAATTCTTGATTTTGTAGCTAGCCAGTTAACGTTTCTAAAAGAATATGAGTAATACATTTTTCTTAAAGTCAAAGGGTGTTAAAGACTTATACATGCTTTAAATAGTCTGTCAGTACCCTCTTTAATTAACTGAGCTGATAGTGTATCTGAGGAAATACAGGAATGGATCTAGATATACACATACGGACACACAATAAACACATCTATGGTTTTTGTTTTGATCAATTAAAAGACCATCCAGCTTTGAAGAGTCATTTTCTAAGGAGCTGATATTATTTAATCAATATTAATATTAATTAATATTTATTAAGAGATAAATTATCCTGCTAATCTCGAATGTTCTGTTTCGTTCCCTCTTTCTTTAGTAATTTCATCTCTGAGAAGCAGTCAAAATTGTAGTATATCCTGGAGACTTTACTTTTTAAATATCTAGAAAAAACTTATGGTTCATGTTACCAAAAACCAGTTTTCTCATATTTACTAGTATCGTATTGAAATACTATTATTCTGTTGGTGCCATCTCTAGCCTTTCTCCAACTTCCTTATCACCTCCCACCTCAAAACCTTAATTTTCCTTTAGAAAAGTCACTGAGCAAGTAAGTAGTTCTAGGCTGCAGTATGTGTGTGTTTAGGGGAAGGGAGGAGGGCTTGTATTTTCAAAGGTTTTGTTTTAACCTTGATAAATTTATAGGTTGAGGAGAGGATTGAACCCATTATCTGGGTACCAAGTGAGTTGATATCTACAGCCACTAGTTCCCAAGAACAGCACAGACATTTGGGGTCTGTTAATGTCTTATAGTAGCGAACAGTGCTATTTTGAATATTAATTGTACTTTTTTCAATACAGGGATTTTATCATTCTCTTATTTTCGGGCTTAAAAGGTAATCTGAAAACCATATTAAAAATTTGTCTCAAAAGCTTACTATAAAAATTTTATGATAAAACAAATGTATCATGAAATGTTAACATTTCCATAAAAGAATTCAAGAGCATCAGGTCTAAAAAGTCTGTTTTTGAATACGTGAAACATAAATGTCTAGATCCACAAACTAAGTATGGGATTATCATTGATTTTAGAAATCTACAAGTTTCAAAAAGGTGGAGCGTGAACCCTGTAATATCTTCTGTATATATTAAAGCCACAATATTTACTCTGCAAAATATTCAAAGCCATTTAGTAAACTAAATATTGTTCCACAGCATGTTAGTGTAAAAAATGTTTTTCAAAACAAGCAAATTTCACTAGCCAAAGACCCCTTCACTTGTGTGTTTCCTTTTCTACTGTCATATTTAGCATCAGTGAACTGGTAAGAAAAAGAAGAAAGAAAGGAAAGGAAAACTGCACCATTATGCAACCTACTGCACGTGCAGCACATGCCCGTGAAATAAAGCCATGACCCCCTGCTGTTTTGGACGCGTTTCCAGGGCTGTGCCAATAACAGTAAAATATCCAGACCCAGACCAACTTGATTTTAATGCCCCAGCTCTCAAACAGAGCAGTGAAGTAGGCTACCAGTCACTTCCCGGACAAACACAGAGGGCAGGGAAGGGAAAATTGTTGGGTGTTTGCTGTGTGCCTTACTCTATATACACGTTGTCTAATTTAATCCACATAAAATCTCTGTAAGGTAGATGGTATTTACAGAAAAGAAAATTATAGTTCAGGGAGGTTAGTAGCTTTCCCAAGGCCACAAAAGTTTTAAGTGGTAGAGTTGAATTTGGAATGCAGGTTTCTCTAACTGTTAAGCACATTCTCTATTCACTAGACCACGTGATCCTTCTATAAAACATAGCAATAGTCTTCAATCTTCATAGATAAAACAATAGGTCTGTCGCTCTACTCTTTACTGTCTCATGCAATTCAGACAATATTCCTTAAATATATACTATGTACCTGGTAGAAACAGTTAAAAAATATTGCAGTCAGAATGTTTATTTCTTTTCCTGAATCTGTTATTAACGATCCCGAAGATCTTACCCATACATTTCCAGGCATCTTTAGTACCCTGTGACACGAACAGGGAGCCTCTGGGTGGTGTAAACTGTTATGCACTCAGCTGCTATCCAAAAGGTTGGAGGTTTGAGTCCAGTCAGAGGTGCCTCAGAAGAAAGGCCTGGTGATCTATTGAAAAATCAGCCATTGAAAACTCTATGGAGCATACTTCTACTCTGTCACACATGGGGTCACAATGAATTGGAATCGACAGGTATGGCAACTGGTTTTTGGATACTAACAGAAATCTTTTTCTCCTGAAAACTAAGAAATAGGACAGGAATGGCCCATTAGCCAGCAGATACTTGGAGACTAGAATAAAATGAGCCTACACGGCAAGGATCTGGGTTCCAGTTCACTGAATGTTTGTGTGAGGGACTACCATTATATTGTCTAAAAAATGGAGATAACAAAGCATGGAGCAGAAAAGGCAATGGGAGAAAGTAGAAAACTACAGACTTTGGGCAATTCAACCTAACATCCTTGGATCTTAGTTTTTTCACCTGTGAAATAAAGGTTGGAGCAACTGACCTTGAGGGCTCTTATTAGCTTTAGCATTCTGTGACTGACTACTCTACACTGTGCTTTATTACCTGCTGTAAGGATGGAATGGAGTAAAGTATGTGAAAGTTTTTTGACAAAAACAAAAACAAAAAACCCGTTGCTGTTGAGTCGATTCCAACTCATTGCGACCCTATAGGACAGAGCAGAACTGCCCTGTAGGGTTTCCAAGGAGCGCCTGGTGGATTCAAACTGCCAATGTTTTGGTTAGCAGCTGTAGTTCTTAACCACTATGCAACATTCAAAGGTAAGTATTAACATTAAAGCCATCTTCCTTGATGTTCTGTGGAATTCATATCACAGTCATTTTTTCTTTACTTTGTATTTTAGTAAAACATACATATAAAAATGCATCAGGGTAGCTTTTAATGAAAAAAAAAAGAAAATATAAAAGTAATACTAGATCTCTTATTCAATTAATTGCATAAGAAATACAGAATATTACATTCGGCATAAGAGAGACAGGTATGAAATCTGTTAAAACATGAAACTCTACATCATCAACATTTTACAATAAAGACTTGATCTCTAGATATGACCTTTGATTTTATAAGTATACTTCTGGAAATGAATAGAGCTGCATATTGTTGCCATCAGTTAAACAGAAAATGATTTCACGAGAGGTGAGTTTCTATTTCTAATGTCAGATATGTACCACAGTGACATCCAGAAAATACAATGTTTGTTTTATTTTCCTCTATATTATTTATTTTCCACTTATCAGGCTCCTCTAGGCATCCCAATAGGATTTAGTGTTTTGAAGGCTAGTGAATAGGAAGATTTGTGTTAAAATGCTCCTAACACCTCTAAACACTGTGGTTCTTGAAGTTGTATTTGTCTACATGATTATAGACTCGGTAGAAATGTTTACCCAAACGATGAACATTTCTTTTGGAGTGGAGGGGGAATGAGGCAGAGCATAACCTGAGTGGAAGGGAGGAGGGGATCTATAATAGAATTTTTAATTTTCTCTTCTGAAATAAAAGAAAAACAAATGGAATCTTACTTTGAAAACTACATCTTCTTGGGAAAAAAAATGACGAACAAATACTAAACAATGAGTAATAAGAAAATTTCCTTAGTAATTAAAAAAAAAAATTCACCCAGTTCTTCCAGGAAACATTAAAATGTGAGACCACAGTATCACTTAAAAAACCACCAAAGGACCCCAAACCTTTGGGCTCACACAAAAATGGATGTCACCACCATAAAAAGAAAGTTCTTACGCAAACAAACAAACAAACCAACCAAAGCTCACAAAGCAAACCAAAGCAAAGCAAACCAAAAAACCAACTCTCTTGGCCCAAAAGAGGCATTGTGCATTTGTTACTCATCTTCGGAAAGCTTTATTTGCAACTTAATTTGAGAACCTTCTAAAGCACAAAATATCCTGTATTTATCTTAATTTCTGTGGCTAGTATTAAGACAATACATATGGTGTCTAAATGAGATCTTCACCGCTTTCAATCATGGTTAGAAATCCAAAATCGGACATTCTTTGGGTGAGCTTATTTGGAGCAGAATATGTTTCATGGGTCTATTTGTCGCTTGTGTGCATTAGATGAAAGTATGTAAGGACTTTAATTGGAATTCAAGAAGGTAATAGCAATCCAGGAATTTAGCATTTGCCTCTCTATAAATGTAGAAGTTTTGCTAAATAAGTACTGAAGCCACATGAAAGGTATCCTTTGTTGCACTACCTTCCTCTACAGCTTATTTGCATGGAAGAATCCTCCTAATCCAGGAGGCGCCACCAATAAAGAGGCTAATTATCCATATGAAAGAATGTATACATATTCACAGGTTTTGACTAGTATTTGAGTGTTTAAAGCCATGGCAAAAGCTACATGCTTTGCCTAATTCATAAAAGGAGTACTTCCCACATTTGGCAGGAGTTTTATGAATAACAGCTCCACCTAAAGGTTCTTCGTTACAAGGGGTGTTTTAATAGCACAAATCTGTATGAAATCATTTTGAAAGCACTTTTTAAGTGGGGATGCTCTTTTGAATTGTCTTTTGCATTCATCTCAACTACTATGGCTATTTTGGAATGTTCTGGATTCTTGTTTGTTTGAGTTGTGGCAGGGCAGAGAGGGCCATTTTGCTGCCAAAACCAGGTTCAGCCAAGTTGGCTTGTTAGTACGATGGAGGTTGGCTGTTCTCTGGCCTGATAATCCCTTTCTGGACTAATAATCTCTCTCTGAAAGGTCATGAGGCTATAGAAGGAAGCAAGAAGGTTCAGAAGAACCCCTTTTTGGTGGCTACTGTCCCCATCTCTATTCCTACCATGGCTGAGTGGTTTCATAGCCGGCATTTTATTAGTTGGAGAAAGAAACATTCAATATATACTTAATGGTCAGGTTGAATTAGGGGCTATATTAGAAGACTGGGAGGGAATGGATGGATATTGGTATTAAAGATTAGGGGGTGTAAAGGGAGGATAATGAACTGGACCTAGAAGCAGCCAGAAATTTGTTTGCATCAACTGCCTTAAAAAATAAGAAGGATGAGCAAGTAAAGTGCTATTTGCAGGCTCAAGCTTTCTTTGTTTACTTATTATTTATTTAAAGTCAAACTATGCAACTGCATTTTCCTAGTTAAATAACAGAATATTCCCACTCTGGTTCTTAAACTGCCAATCTCCACTCTAGCACCCTGTTACCACATTACAAATTGTCCCACCAATGTAAATAAATATTTGCTATACATATTTGTTATATATATACACATGTGTGTGTATAATACATATATACATAATTCTTAAAGAAAAGTTTAAAAAATATCAAATTACAAACCCAGATCCATGGATTATGTTTGATTCCTTTTTCACACTTAATATCCAAATTGCCCACATTAACATTTGCCTGTTCCTAGAGCTAATCTAACATAATTTGCCTCACTGCATTTAGTAAATATAACATCTTGAAAAATTTCATTTCTTTTCAAAAAGTCATATACCCAAATATCCAGATTTGTCTGGTCAAAACAGACTTACAGATTAAACATGGTAAACTTATCTAAATAATAAAATTTTCAAATTTACTTCTTGCATCAACAATTGACAGACACGTTTTCAAAGGGTCAAGATGAGTTTTTCTTTAGGTCTGCATTCCTGTATTTTCTGGTATTAAATGCAACACATCTTTTATATTATATCTAAAATTAGTATAGTTGATACTTCCATTTATTATAATGGCCAAGAGAACTGGCAAAGAGAATCCAAAATAGCACAAGTTCAAAAGATTCTGTTCTGTTCAAATGTAGAATGTATTCTTTGATACGCTTCCTGCTTTGCAAAAGATTTAGTTACTTTATTCTATTTCCCCTAAGCTAAACTGAAACTAATTTGTATTCAAAAAGCAAATACTAGCTAATCAGGAGTGAGGTGATTCAGGACATCGGAAGGGGCCATGGAAAAATAACCTAGGATTAATTATAAGCCCTGGACATTCCACAAGGTGGGAGATCACTTGAGGCTGACCAGGATGGGCCCATATTGGTTTGGTCCCAAAACATAACTTAGGGGGATGAAGATGAGTTTTAATTTATCTTCTGACAGCAGATTAAAAAATGCAGGCTAGAGCAGGGAGGTAGGGGGTCTTTGAACCTCATGATAATGTAGATACTTGTGTCTGTTATCCTCCTTCTCTTTCTCTCTCTTCAAAAGGTCTTGCTTATAAGGTTAGGGAAGGCAACTTGTACACTATGTCAAAGAAATGAAAAGGCAAACGCTTCTACTCTAGTTAAAAGAGCAAAAGGAAGAATTTACCCAGCCCTTACTTAATTTTTGCACAATGGTAAAGCCTAGTCAGCTAGGTGGAGCCCTGGTGGTGCAGTGGTTAAGAGCTTAGCTGCTAACTAGAAGGCTGACAGTTCAAATCTACCAGCTGCTCCTTGCAAACCCTATGGGGCAGTTCTACTCTGTCCTATAGGGTCGCTATGAGTTGGAATTGACTCGATGGCCATGGGTTTGGCTTTTTTTTTTTTTTCAGAGTCAGTTGGGTGAATTCTAAGTCTTAGAAGCAAAGGCTTCAATGAACTTGTCCATTCTGGTTTGAACCCCTGCTGAGAATTCACATTTCTAACCAGTTCCCTGCTAAGAATTTGCACTTCCACCCCTAGATATACTGAATCAGAATCTACATTTTAAACAAGATCCCCAAGTGATTCTTATGTGTAACTTCCTGGAAACTTGTTAGAAATGCAAATTTATGTTTGTACTTGTATGAAATTATTCATACATGCCTGTTATTGTCTGTATATATTTAACAGCCATAAGTATGTGTGGGTGGGGTGAATGTTTGGGAGGAGGGTAGGGGTGGGATTGGAGGTGGAAGGACAGGAAGTATGAATACAGGCCAAGTCTACAGGTAACTTTATGATTACATTCTTGTGGTTTCTTTCAAAGTTAAAAGTATTCTCCTTGGGTGAGCTTAAAAAAAGGGGTGGGGAAGAAGAAAGAAAAGAATTTGATAACTGGCATAAGTCGTTTTATTGAAAGCCAATTTTAATGTTTGCTATCTTATGCTAGGAAGCAGGGGAAAAGTGGGTGAAAATTGGGATAACGGAAGGGAAAAAAAAAAAGTCAGACACCACCTGAATATCATGTTTACCAGAAAGGCAGCCAGCAGGGCTTTGGGGCTGTGAAAAAAAGTGCACTTCATTATCCGGTAAGTGTTACTGGCAGTAAACTATTGATTTTGCTAATCTTCTCACCTGTTTAAGCGTTATGCTTAGATACTGTAATACCTAAAACTTTAACTTTTGACTTTTATTGCTCTTTTATTCAGATATTTTAAACATTAAACAGAATTCTAGCAGAAATAGACATGCTCAGTGCTCTTAATTGGAATGATATCATTTTAGGAGCTATTTCAAGCTCAGTGCAAAATACTGATTTATTTTAAAGTTTGTTACTTTGACAAAGCACATATTTCAGGATAACCAAGGGTATTAACCCATCAACAAAGATTTATTAAGGACCTGCTATTTTAGGCAATTGATAGATATATAAGAGTTGACTCTATTCTCAAAAACTCAAAATCCAGGTAGGAAAATGAGTCTATGCAATAATAAATAATAAGAGCAGAGTATTGTTTTTCTTTTTTAGAATCCATTTTTTCACTTTGTTCTGAAAGAACTTATGGTGCCTTACAGGTTAAATATACTGCAAAATTAAGAATAAACACATAACAGAGCATTCTAAAGAAGATAGGTAGGATAGATGCATATTGCCAGGATCTTGAGACAAGCTGATTATTACAATCTGGTACTGCAATAGCTCTAAATTTCCTGATAACTAAGACAAAAGAGAAAACACATCATATCATAAGGAGGAACATAGATTTCACCACTGAAGAAAGAATATAAATTCCTTCTCAAAGTCACATTCCTGGGAAAACTCAAGGGGGGATTTACCATGTCTGCACATCCTTAGAAAAGAGGCTGGCTTTCTGCCTTGTTTATACCAACGAAAGAGAACAAGTATGTAGCCAAGTGTTAAACTCTGTGGTACAGATGATAGGTGCCAGAGGAATTTGCAGATGGGGAGGTGGGCAGAGTTGGTGGTTACCATGGTCTGATGTGGCCGAGGAAGGTATTAACTAGGACAGGTGATGAGACCTGCCTTGAAAGATGCATAGACTTCCATAGATGGTAAGGAAGACAACTGAGGAGGGGAAAGCAAAGCATGCAAAGACCCGAATATGTCAATCAACATGGCCTTCCCAGTTAACCATTTGCTGTCTAATCAGTTTGGACTCATGGCTAACCCATGTGTGCCAGAGTAGAACTGTGCTCCATAGGGTTTGCAACTGCTGATTTTTCAGAAGTAGATCACCAGGCCTTCTGAGGTGCCTCTGGGTGGACTCAAACCGCTAATCTTTCGGTTAGGAGCCAAATGCTTAACCGTTTGTACTACCCAGGGACTCCATGGTATTCCCAGATGGAGGTAAAGGTGGGGTATGGGGGCAGCTCAGATGGACCCTGAGGATTTACCTTAAGAAACAATAGGAAATAATTTTGGTTTGTGTAGGGCAAGGGGCATGTTATGAGAGGTCTTGACTATGTAGTTAAGACTTTTAGATGTGATAAGCTATTAATTTATTAAACGTATTGATAAATGTGCAGCACATTGCACTATGAGCTAAATGGATTCAGAGATGTCTAACATTCATGAGAATATTCTCAGTTCTTCTAATGCAGACAACTAAGTGATGAATACCATTAACTGAGTAGAAAACAGAAGAATCAGCCAAGTAGGGGAGGAAGATCTTGTTTGCTTTTAAACATGATGAATTTGAATCACTCAGGTCCACCTTGCAGTAGGAATATAGCTCTGGAGTTGAAAGAGAGGGCAGGCTTGAAGTCCATGCTAAGGGTCCATTCGCAGGAGCTGCTGAGGTAAAGGAGAGAGTATGGAGGTCTTTAGTGGCAGCAGAACCTTTGAAGAAGTGGGCCAAGGGAGTGAAGAACCAGAGGAGAGACTCAAGGCAAAACAGGAGAACATAACCTGGACTGAAGAGAGCTGCAAGAATGAGTAGTAGATAGTATCACAGAAGATGAATATTAAGAAGCCACTGCATTTAGCAATTAGAGGTTCACCAATGGCCTTGGAGAGAGAAGTGTCAACAGATTCATAGGGTTGGTAGAGGAGTGGTTGGGTAACGTGGCAGTGGTCAGTGTGGTGCACTTTGGCTCTTCAAGCTGTTTGGCAACTAACCTCAATTTTAGGGCTAAATGTCTATGATACTTTAAACCAACCCATCTAATCATGAACCACCAATCTATAAGAGGATCCTAATCCAGGGCCGTCCTTTTTTCCCTCAAACCCACCCACTCTCGATTAGAATGTAATATCCTTGACATGTGAGACCATTTCTTATGTGAATTTATATCTCAAGCACTTGGCATAGAGCCTGGCAAATAGAAGGCAGACAAGATGGTTTGGAAGTAGGTGATGAAGCAGGCAGGCTCTGGATCAAGTTCCTCTCCTGCCCGACGCTTGTGAAGAGATTTGTGAACCTTCTTCCTCTGACCCTTTGGGCTTGGGATTCCATTTTGCTCATAGTGCAATGTGCTGCACATTTATCAATACGTTTAATAAATTAATAGCTTATCACATCTAAAAGTCTTAACTACATAGTCAAGACCTCTCATAACATGCCCCTTGCCCTACACAAACCAAAATTATTTCCTATTGTTTCTTAGGTTAAATCCTCAGGGTCCATCTGAGCTGTCCCCACACCCCACCTTTACCACCATCTGGGAATACCATGGAGTCCCTGGGTAGTACAAACGGTTAAGCATTTGGCTCCTAACCGAAAGGTTAGCGGTTTGAGTCCACCCAGAGGCACCTCAGAAGGCCTGGCGATCTACTTCTGAAAAATCAGCAGTTGCAAACCCTATGGAGCACAGTTCTACTCTGGCACACATGGGTTAGCCATGAGTCCAAACTGATTAGACAGCAAATGGTTAACTGGGAAGGCCATGTTGATTGACATATTCGGGTCTTTGCACGCTTTGCCTTCCCCTCCTCAGTTGTCTTCCTTACCATCTATGGAAGTCTATGCATCTTTCAAGGCAGGTCTCATCACCTGTCCTAGTTAATACCTTCCTCGGCCACATCAGACCATGGTAACCACCAACTCTGAGTCAAAAATCCATTAAGGAAAGTCAAGGTACAGACTCAGCATCCTCCTTGGGCTACCTCTTGCTCTTTTAGCATGCTACTTGGTTCAGAACTATTCTGTTTACTCTGGTAACTTGAAACCTAATCTCTGGTGAATGTCACAGCTGTTACTTAGTTTTAACAAAGATTTCAGCATGTTTGTACCCGTGGGAAGGAACCCAGAGCACAGGACTGTTCTTGAGCAGGTTAGTAGCCAAGCCCTTTACCACTGTGCCATCAGGGCTCCAATATGGAAACTAGTAATAAAAAAAATAGGCCACTATTGAGATGGATGTAGAAAATCTATCCGGGAATTTCCTGTGTACTCAGAGAACAAGACAGTGGCAATTAAATGTCTGATGAACTTTATCTCATTCAAACAAACAACATTCCATACTCACTATGCTTTGACTTAAAGCATCATTACTATCTGAGATTCTTTATATCACATAAATTTTAATTGGTATGTGTGTGTGCATGTGCACGTGTGTGTGTGTGTGTGTGTGTGTGTGTGAGAGAGAGAGAGAGAGAGAAGGAGAGAGACAGAGATGGAGAGAGAGAGGGAAATGAATATTCTTTTGCATGGAATATACTCATAAGTGTATTTGTCTGGGGAAGAACGGTGATGCCTAGAAACAGGAGGAGGGCACGTAATTGACTCTAAAGACGCCTGAATCCAGACCAGCACCGCACAGCAACTAGACATCCTGCAGTTAGTAAATGTATTTTGAAGATGGTAATTATGATTTTGGGGGGCTTTTGGATTCAGCATCAGCAAAGTCACTTCTCACATTAACCACACTGTATCAACTATTCTTGCTACTTTCTCTCAACATTCATGTGCCTCTGGGAGTCAGCCTTAGAGGGACTGGAGTACTTCAGGCCCTAGGGGTGAAGGCTGTCAACCATAGAATCTCACGGCTAGCATATTGTTAACTTTTTTGTCTATAACCAAGGGTCTGGCTGTGATAATGAAATATCCTTGTCATTCAAAGGAGGACAGAAGGAGGATTTTTTTTTTTTTTTGGTTTCCTAGTCTCTAATGCACACCTACGAGGGCACATTTACCCTACAGTTCTGCATTTATGGTATTGCCCCTGAGAATGCAAGACAGAATGCTGATTCTGAGGAGCAGTTTCTCTCCTCCCTCCCAAACGCGTCACTTTGTAGTCAACGATGGCAACTCTACCTTTTGCTCCAGGTTGCCTGTAGTGAATGAATATATATATAATATGTCCCTCTGGAAACAGTAGAGCCTCTTTTTAATTTTCAACTTAGCTTTAAATCGTATCTATACCTTGCGATAACTGGGACAAGGCTGCAGAACTGAAAGCTACGTGGAATTCAATGCTATCTCAGTAAACACGGGTCACCCCATCCCAGGATCCAACCAAACATGAACCAGAAATCACAATTCTGTTCAATTCAGTCAGCCACTCGTGCTTGAAGATAGCCATTTTTCTGTTAAACAGAAGTCTTCTACACTCGAGTTTAGAGTTGATTTTGATTTAATTTTGTTACCCACTGTAGACTCAGCCTTGACCTCCGTTTCTGTCAGAAAAGGTGGAAAAACAAGACAAGTGGGCAGAATAGTCGAGTGTGACTTTGGTTCCAAAGCTGAAACATCCAGGGCTGGGGTTAACTTTAAATTCAAGAGTCGGCCCCTGCTGAGTTTCCTTATCAGCCGCCTTAAAGGCTAATTACTGCTCAATAGGTTCTTGAGGTTGGAAAAGTATCAAAGAATTTTTGAATACATTTCTCTTCTCTCAACAATAGGATCTATCAAACAGCGAGGAAAAGGCTTTGTTTAAAAGCACCGACAGGAGATTAGAGGCATGTATTTGATTTCCAAAGTGACTATTTTTACACAGCATTAATGATGCCACAATAACCAATATCTATAGCTTGGTTTTGACAGTTATTGCAAGGGTTCCCATTGTTTAAAAAAAAGAGAGGGGGTGAAAAAAAAGAGAAAGAGAAAAATAAGAAAGAAAGAGACTGTTTTATTTTGCTACATTTCCATTTGTTAACAAAACTCTCCATAAGCAAAACCAGAGGTCATTAGCAAACAACCAAAACATGCCTGTCTCTAGAAGAACACAACTCTCTTCATCATTTAAAACACAGCTTTGCTGAAAACCCAAATCATGACAAATCCTCAACACGAAAAATTCAGCGCAGACTTGAAACCACCTGACTTCACTTTGGGTTTGTGCTCCTTAAAATTACCTAGAAAATACCATAATCTTCTCTCAGTGCGGCTGGATGTGGGCCAGGGCTCTGGCTCCAGAGGCAAAGGGCAAAACTAAAAATCATGTCTGAACAGACAGCTCCACCCTCTCTCCCATGTCCGCCTGGCCTTGTGACAAAAAGTGAGGTCTAAAGCACATTCATCCAGGGCCAGGGTTTTTGGCCAAAATTCAAGACTCTTATACAGCAAACAAAAATGAAATCCAACATGTTATCACCCTGTCTTAAGAAGTCAAATGGGTTTAAATGAGTGTATTGCATCTGATGAATTGTTCACATTTGCAATTTAATAGGGAACCAATAGAATTACATGAAAATGTTGCTTTCTGCTTCTGAGAAGGATTGTTAGCTGAGATTTTAAATTCCAAAGTGATTTTTGATAATCTGATGCGTATGTGTGTGTGTGTGTGTGTGTGTGTGAGAGAGAGAGAGAGAGAGAGAGAGAGAGAGAGAGAAAGCGAAAGAGAGCGAGAGCGAGCGAGGGAGAGAGATTCTCCTTTTCTCTTGATAGAGAGAGAGATTCCCTTTTTCTCTTTCCATACCGAATCAAGCACTTGGAGAGTGAAGGGCTAACCACAGGAGGGGTGGGAGGGTACAAGGATTCCATTGTGGGGGCCTGCTTGCCTGGCACGGGTGCCCCCAGACTATGGGTAAGCATCCAAATGCTCTTTACTCTCCTTCACCAAAAGCTCCAGTTCTTAAGGACTCACTCTCCCTAGCGCCCACTGAGTCTGACACCCCCCACTCTCTCTCAGGCTTTAGATGATGGGTGAGAGCCAGGAGAGACTGTCAAGTAATTTTTACCTCCTGCCGAGCTAGTGACAAGCTCAGTACAAATAGCTACATTGAGAAAGTACCTCTGTCCCACAGATCCCACCACCAGCGCTCGAACAAGACAGTCTGGGGCTATGAATACCAACATCTGATCCCATTGGGCCACATCAGAGCAGAAACTGCAGGACCCAGCATTCTCAATGTGTTTCCTCCTCATCCTCTAATCAAAACCCTCTGCTCCAGCCAGCCAGCTGTGTTCACAGTCTCCTTAACACTTGGAATCCCTTTGGCATTCAAGCCGTTGTTCATGCTGTTTTCTACCCTTGGAGAATGTCCTATTCTCTCTCCTTCGTACAAACTGTCCAAATCCTGCGATCCCTATCAAGCCCTGCCTCAGTCCACAGTCCCCCTCAAACACCTACAGAACGCACAGGGATATCTCCTTCCCCTGCTTCCTCAGTGATTATTTCCTGGCTTTATTTTAGTTACTCCGTCATGGGCTGCCTTGGAGTCTGTCTTACGCTGTTATATTTAAATATCTTCTTACCTCACTCCCGAAGTGTTTAGCTTTCCATGTAGAGCCAGTTTTTTCAAACAATCCTAGAAGGCTATGAGTTTAATTCTTAGGGGGCCTATGAGATCTCTAGGATAAATTTTAGTTTTATGCTTTCCTTTAGGTGAGAGTCTAAACAATTCGGTAAGCACGTTCTGGATCATCTGGACGCTGCAGCCCCAAAACCATGTATGTTGGAGTAGAGGCCTGCAGGAGTGTTTTCACTTACAATCATGGCAGACTGGAGAAAAAAATCACTGAGGAACCATAAATATGAAATGACACATTTGTATCTGGTGGAGGTATTATAGCAATGGGGGTAGGGGAGGGTGTGGTGGAATGGAATTATCACATAGCACAGGGTCACTGTGTTAGTCAGGGTTCTCCAGAGAAACAGAACCAGTAGGATTATAGATATATCCCAAACCAAACCAAACCAAACCAAACCCATTGCCAGTAAGTTGACTCTGACTCATGGTGACCCCATGTGTGTCATAGTAGAACTGTGCTCCATAGGGTTTAATGGCTGATTTTTTAGAAGTAGATCTCCAGGCCTTTCTTCCAAGGAGTCTCTGGGTGCTGGGTGGACTTGAATACCAACCTTTAGGTTAGCAGCTGAGCACTTAACTGGTGTGCCACCCAGGAACTATACATGCATACATATATATATATATATTATATATATATATATATAAAATGTATATATATTATATATATATAATATATATAGTGTATATGTATCTCTCTTTCTCTCTCTCTCTATATATGTATATCATACGAGCTGGCAAGTCTGAAATTTGTAAGTCAGGTGACAGGCTGGAAACTCCAGTAGGATATCTATATTACAGTCTTGAAGCTGAATTCCTTCTCGCTGGAGAAACCTTGGTACTTGCTCTTAACGCCTTCAACTGAGTGGATGAGGCCCACCCACATTATGGAGGGTGATCTGGTTTACTTAAAGCCAACTGATCGTAAATGTTAATTCCATGTAAATACCATCACAGCAACCTCTAGACTAGTATTTGGCCAAACAACTGGGGACCACAGCCTAGCCAAGTTGACACATACAATTAAACATCACAGAAAGGTAGGCAGCCAAACTGGAAAGAACCTGCACCACGAAGGTTTGCCCAATATTACACTGTGAACAGCACTTTAGTTTCAGCAAAACATCACTTGTCACATTCAATTAATATGGTCAATTTCAATGTTACTGTTTTGGGTTAAATTTAATTTCTGAATTTTGGTAGGGAGGGCTGTAAAACGGTTCAAGAGTTATAAGCTATAGCTTATATATATTTAAAAACCCTCAGTGGCTTCTCATTACACCTTAGAACAGAGTCCAAACTCCATATAAGGAGTTATTTGGCCCCTGATCACCTCTTCAAGCTCATCTACCAGTTTATTTTTGCTGCTAACATGGAGGCCTGTGTCCTATTCCTCAAACAAACCAAGCTGAGCTTGCTTCTCCTGCTTCACGGACTTTTACACTTGTTCCCTTTACCTTCAATGCCCTCTACCCCCATCTTCACAAGGCTAACTCCTTTTCATTATTCAAGTCTACTCAAGTGTGACCTCCTCAGAGAGGCCTGCCCTACACACCCATCTCAAATTGCTCTCTCCAACTCCCTGTCACTTTCCACCTCTGTTTCATTTTCTTTTAACACCGATCACTATCTGAAATTACATTATGTAGTTGTTTATTTAAGAAGCCCTGGTGGCGCAGTGGTTAAGCACTCAGCTGCTAACCAAAGGTGGGTGGTTCAAATCAGCCAGTTGCTCCTTGGAGGAAAGATGTGTCAGTCTGCTTCCATAAAGATTATAGCCTTGGAAACCCTATGGGGCAGTGCTCTGTCCTACAGGATTGCCATTAGTCTAAATCAACTCAACAGCAACAGATTCTTGTTCATTTGTGTGTCTGCTTTTCTCTTCCCAACTAAAATCAACACACCGTGAAGTCAGGGACATTTTCTACCCATGTCATTGTTCTTAAGCTCTCAATAAATATTTATATATTGAATGACTAAGTAAAAGAGGTGTATACCTTGTTCTCTATGTGAATTTAAGTTACAATCAAGATAAGGTAAAACTGGAGGCTGCCAAGAACATTTTCCTTTAAATAAATTCCATTCATTACTCAAGTATGAGTAATACAATGTATACCATGAATCAGCTGGAAACAGGGACCATGTCTCATTTCTGTTTTCATCAGTCTCTGGCATGAGATTAAAAACACACTAAGTTCTCCTTAAATGTTGGTTTGATGAATGAATAATTGATAAAATCTCTCTCTCTCTCTTTTTTTTTTAATTAGAAGGATACTAAAAAAACCAAACCCATTGCCGTCCAGTTAATTCTGATTAGAAGGATAGAAAAGGTAATATTTGTCTTTACTTAGTGGTAGAAGCTTAATTAAATTTGCAATGTTACTATATTCTTGCATGTTTTGCAATAACATGTAGGTAGCTATGTAAACATTCATGTGCTCATATGTGTGCACAATTAATTGGACAGAAGGAGAAAGAAAAAGATCAGTGGAATAGAAAAAAGGTGATAAGTAGGAAATGGAGTTGTCAGAAACAGCAATAAAAAATGGACAGAGATCTCTTTGCAGGTCTGTGGGGCACAGCTGTATTTCAGTCACTGGGGTGCCTGAATGAAGATTGAAATACATTTGCAATAAATATAAAACCTCAGAATGTATTCATTATCCTATCATTAATCAGTAATACAGCTGCTAGTGGCTTAATTTAATTTATATGTAATCGGTCAATAATTCAACCAGCCTATATTATATATTAATCATTTAATACCCCGCCTGAAAGTTGTGAGGAATATAAAGTAGATGTGAAATATGATCACTAAACTCAAGAAGCTCACAGCTAAGTGGAAAACAAGGAAACAATCAACAAATAAATACA
>NW_004444092.1:4288595-4290403 GCF_000243295.1 Trichechus manatus latirostris
AACTGCCAGCCTTTTGGTTAGCAGCCAAATACTTAAACACTATGCCACCAGGGCCTCTGTTGTTATTAGGTGCCATCAAGTCCATTTCTACTCATAGCAACCTCATGCGACAGAGGAGAACTGCCCCATAGGGTTTTTTAGGCTGTAATCTTTACAGGAGTAGATTGCTAGGTCTTCATCCTGTGAAGCAGCTGAGTGAGTTCAAACTGCCAACCTTCTAGTTAGCAGCCGAGTGCTTAACCATTGTGCCACCGGAGCTCCCTGTATTATATATATGTGTGTGGGTATGTGTGTATACACCCACACACATATATACATACACACATATATACACACACAAGTATACAAGGAATAAACAGAGCTTCCAAAGGTATGTCCCAAGGAATACTGTTTCCTCAGTATGCTTGGGTAAAGAGGAGTTTCATGTTCAGGTAAATCTGATCATCTCTGCATGCCATATATCCAGTCCATTCTTGAAGAATATGGTGTTGATGTTCAGTAACAAACTAAAAACTAAAAAAGATTCCCCGTGCTAAAGATACTTACTAACTTCGTTTAACTGTTTCTCTGTGTGTGTGTGTTTAAATCATGGAACTCCTCCTGTCTTAAAAAAAAAAAGCCTATTGAAGATCCCACAGAATATAAATCCTGTTTTATGTTGTAGTATGAGGAAATGCAATAATGGAAAGTACATTTCAGACAGATTATCTAAGAAGACTGTGTAGGAAGAATGAATATGAGGAAAGATCAACCTCAGGGAAATTGATAATAATTTTGTCATATATTTGATAAAGAAGACATAGCCATTCTCCGTAAGGAACTATTTTCCTAACAGATCATTTTTTGGGAGGTTGGGAGAGAGCACTCTTAGAGAAGAGCATGAGCATTCTAATTTATTAGAGATCTAGATTAATATAAAATACTGTAAAGAGAAGGAACAAGAACACACGCACACACACACACTTCATTTTTATGGCCCATGGATTGTTGTATTAAATAAAAGATCTTAATAGCCAGAGAATAGCAAAACTCATCCACGTACTGACCTTTGTTGAAGGAGGGAGTGAAAAATCAAGCCTGTCAGGCATCAATTAAGTCCAATAGGTGGGTGGAAGCCAAGAGGCTCAAGCATAACTCTCCTGGACTAGTGACCACTGCACCTCTTAATGCAGCTGAGCCTGACAGAGAGGTAAAGGGGAACCTAGCATTTATAAGCAAAGTTTTTAATCATTAAGGAAAGCTGAAGTGAGAAGGAAGCGGACAACTTGTAAGAGACTTCTTCTTACTTTTGATTTGGGCTTAGTTCAAGCCAATGAACTGGGGGATAAGAGAGAAAGCCATTTTACCCAACTGCCAATTCCACAACATTCCTCTCCAGAAACTTCCACAGAGCTGGTGAACTTCCAGTAGTAAACACTGAGGTCTAGTTCCCCAGAATTTATGGGAGGGCCAGTTACTCCACTTTGGAAGGAAAAAAGAAAGTTTTCAAAGATTAATTATATTTATTTTTCTACCATTAAGTTCCATTGGTGAGTGGAAGCCAAGAGTCTCTTATTTATCCTTTACAAAGTGCTAGAAGAATGTGAACAATCTCTCAATATTTGTTGTTCCAAGTTGCTAAAGTAGTAATTTGTCCTAATAGGCAGAGCCTACTAATCTTATATGTCTAATACTGGCAAACTAACATGGATTATATTAGACAAAGGAGAAAGATGAACAAAGCAATATCCTACTCTGAAAAAGAAAAGAATATGTAAGTACATTCAAAATAGTCAAACAAGCTAAAGAAACATATAAAGATTGCAAAA
>NW_004444092.1:4291250-4292888 GCF_000243295.1 Trichechus manatus latirostris
TGAGAGTGTGCATTAATAATCCAATCAACCAGTGTTGAGATGGTGGGATCTATAAGATGCATCCAAGGTGAATGTGGAACATGAGTATTGCTGGTAATCTGATAAAGCAGTGGTCGGATGGCCCATTCTCACTCTGCATGGCATCTAGCAGGAGGCAATGAGGCCTTGCTTTACCATGAGCTATCACCCTTGTCATCTTCAAAAGAAAGTCTATACTCCATCATATGGCATCACGGATAGCCCTTCATCATCTGGTCCCTTTTTGCCTCCAGAGCCAACTTTTTATTAATTCCCCTTGGTCACACTGTACCCAGTACTCCAGCCCAACTAAACCACTTTAGCATCCAAACAACAACAACAACAATAATATATAATAGTAATAACGGTAATTATTATTATTGCTACTTATTTTATAGTGCATACTCATTTCCTGGCACTGTCACAAGAGTTTGACATATATTAACTCATTTAATCTTCACAACAACCCTATGAGACAGGTAGTATTTGAATTCCCATCTTATTAACGAGGAAACTAAGGCACAGAAAGGTTAAGTGATTTTCCCAAAGTCACACAACTAGAGAATGTCAACTTTCTCATGCTTTTGTGTTTTTGCCTACTCTGCTCCTTCTGCTTGAACCCCCATTCCCTTCTCCCTTTATCTAACTCCTCCTTCAAGCCTCTCCATCTCCCCTCTACCACCTCAGACTGTGTTAAAAATTTCTCTTCTAATCTGTGACTCAGAGAAGAGTTGAACTCCCTCCTAGAAGGAACCACGTCGCATAAGACTTTCGCAGTGCTATCTTTAGAAAGAGCGTTCCTTCTTGTAATTGGGCTACAACTCCCCAAGAGGCGATTGTCCAAGAGCACGTGCCCTTCACCCAGGCCTGTTGGGAAATATCTTGCCTCACTCATTGGGGCAAGCACTCAACTTCTTGAGTGGAAGGGGCAGCTAAGGCACATACTCTGGTTGTCCAGTTCTTCAGACTGTTCGCACAAACTAATGGGAATTCTACTCATCTACTTTGTAAGAAAAATATTTAGGAGGCCACTCTACCCTTCAATAGTTGCTTTACATATTTTTCCAAAATTATAGTTTCTTAAATATTTCCTAATGGGATTTTTTAAAGCTTCACCTCAGCTTTCTAATTATTATACTTAAAAATTCTGGCTACAAATTTTACTGTTCAAAACCACTACTAACTAAATATTTGGTACATTATGTTTTCAATGCACATTTTTTAAAAACCCAGGGTTTATTTGTACATGTATTAAGTCAGTGATTTATTAAGTGCCTACCAGGTGCCAAGCTCTATGCCAGATACTGGGAATACAGACAAAAGAGACACAGGTCTACTCTCAAGGAGCTTACACTCTTATAGGGAAAGGGTGGTCATTCCAGCAGAGTCACATACTAAATATGATTCAGTTGGCAAGGAAAAATTATTTTTATTATTGAATTATCTATAATATAGCCATATCTAAAAATTATTATAATACATATTCATTTCATGAATATATTTTAAAGGTAATAACTCATGTTCTTCCTTAGAAACAAAAAATTTCCAATCTCTTTTATGCATAACAACTTCAAATTATCATTTTTATCTAGTAGCTATGAAGGAAAAAAAATCAGCTAA
>NW_004444092.1:4302437-4304288 GCF_000243295.1 Trichechus manatus latirostris
ACAAGCCAGTGACATTAATTATGTTCACTGTGTTCAGAATGGCCTTTTAAAAACAAATATTATAGTGCCATTTATCAGCTTAAAACCTTCAAAGGCTTATATATTTCCACAAGTGTATGTGTGAAAATGCTACAAAGCTCTGGAAGAGAGACACTAAACTGATCGTAGAGGTTACCCCTGGGAAGAAGACTAGGACCGCAGGCTGCAAAGAGGATGTGGAAGGTTCCGAGGCCTAACGGGGGAGGGGGGAGGGCTGGCGGCTAGGGCACAGGCCCTGGTGCCGCTTGAGGCCAGTGCCAATTAGCAGTTTCTACTGGCCGTCACAGTTTCCATCGCCAGCTATGAGAGACCATTCAGCAATTTAACACTAACTGCCCTATGCCCTATTTTCCAAAGTCTGGTCCCCAGGAAGGCGGGTTTATTATTGGTGAAGGAGGACTTCGACTTTACCATTATTTGAATCTTTATCAGAATGTTTTCAAGTATTATTTATTTAATATTTAACAATAAGTAAAATAAACTAGGAAAGTGAGCCTTAACTAGCTCTAGGTCAGATCAGATTCACTAGTTTAAAAAAAACAAAAAAAAGTTGCCGTCGAGTCAATTCTGACTCATAGTGACCCTATAGGATAGAGAAGAACTGCCCCATGGGGTTTCCAAGCAGTGGCTAGTGGATTCCAATGGCTGACTTTTTGGTTAGCAGCCATAGTGCTTAACCACTGTGCCACCAGGGCCCCCATTTACCAGTAGGTTGTATGAATTCCCAATGCCAAGTTGCCTGGAAGAGGACTCAGGTGTAGCTACCACCTACAGGTACCCCCAGGGAATGAGAAACATCCTCTCCCCCTATCTAATACCTGAGAATTTTAATGAAGGTATTCTTACCTTTGTGGTCCACAGTTTGACAGTCCAGTCAAATGATGACGTGACAAACAGGTGTGAAAAGTCAATTGGGCCCACTGCCATGTGGCAGTTAATCCCCGTCACTGGTCCTTGGTGACCTTCGAAGACCTCACCAATACCTGCTTTGCTGCATGAAGACCACATGTAAGCAGAATTTCAGTGACCTTTGTAAAACAGTAATTGCTTTAAAAAAACAAACTGATCTCTGCATGACTATTGCTCCATAATTTACAAGAACCAACACCACCAAAAATGAAACCACTTTGAGCTCTCTTTAGATGAAAGAAACTGCAATAGTGCTAGAGTCTCGTTGGTGATTAAAAAACAATATAGTTTATGAGAAGGAAAAAGGGGAGTAAAAGGACAATACAATCATTTTAATCTTCAGAATTTAAAGTCAAATTTTATTATTTTATCCTTTTTCAGGAACTCCTCAAATCGTATCATTGCTGATGCAGCTATTTTGATGGAAAACATAAATACTTAGATCTCAGAAACTTCCGTATTGATTAAAAGACCATTCTGTTCTTATGATGACATGTTGTACACGTTCCATTTTAATTTCTTTTAGAGAGTCTATTGGCTATAAAACTCTACACATCCTTGAAGGAATATTCACTTATCCATTTAAAGAAGTTTTGTAAATTCAGTTGACATACTGGAAAATATAATCTTTGTGGAAACCCTTGTCACCACAAAATAATATGCATAACTTAAATATAATATGGGGAAAATGATGTGTTCTCTTCACTGAAAACAGAAGAGAGATTTATAGGTCCACTAAATATAAACTCCATGAGGGCAGGTACCTTGTCTTTGTGGCCAAGTGTTTACAAATCATACGACAAATACTTAATAAATACTTGTTGAACAAAATAGCAAAGGACAAAAACTTTTAAGGCACATTTGAGAGAGAATGATACACATTTAAAAAGTCATCCACAGGCA
>NW_004444092.1:4304789-4321400 GCF_000243295.1 Trichechus manatus latirostris
TGGAATCGACTCGACAGCAACGGGTGACAGTAATGGTATATAGGGATTGTGGAATCTAAATATTATGTCATTATGAGTAAAACTGAATTAAGTTATTAAAGCATTTGGTCTTCTAGAGCACCAATAAATGTCAATATGCTGAGCAAAATTTGAAATCATGCGCAAAGTGTTGAAGCATATATCCCATGTAACAGGCACTCAAAAATCATGCCCAGTGAAACTGCTAACAGCAGTTCCACATGTGATTATTTAAATTTGTTCTAATGAACACGAGGAACTGATCTTTGAAGTGGCCCCTGGTGAGATTCCACTTTCTCTTTACAGCATCCTGAGAGGATTTATAGGGTGAAAAATGAGGACCTTATTTAATTTATGGATTAATTAAGTGGATTTGCACCTTCTGCAAGTTAGGTGAAAAGAAGAACTCCCACTCCCCATCCCATAGCCCTATATCACCCATTTAAAATAACTACAAAGCCAAATCCTTGCTACTGTAGGACTCAACTAAGATCTGTACTTTGTATTTCAGATGGATGAACCAATGAGAAAAGCAAAATCAAGCTCATTGTAAAGAGATTTGTGGTGTTTGTCATAGATACTCTTCTTGAAATATTCTGAAAGTGCATATTCTGACTGTGCTTGTAAAGGACAATAGATACAGAAGAAAAATGGTTATCATGTAAAAGGTTATTCACATTAGAGAAACTGAAAACACAAAAAAAGAAAAAATCTGAGAAAAATCTATGAACATGCTCTATAGCCTTCAGCGATAATTAAGGTCCTAGGTAATACCCTGGATTAACTTACTTAAATTATGCCTTATTAATTCTAATAAATGTAGAGATAAACTTGTGACTCCACGTTGGCCCACTGCCCTCTCTGCACCTCTCTCGTGCCAGTTATAACATTCTAGCTCTGTTGCAGATATTTGCACATTTACCTTCCTCCCTACCATCAACTTCTCGATGACAGCAGCCACACTTCAATGATGCTTGAATGACTCACAGCACCTAGCAACGTGCTTTCCTCAAAGCAGGTATGCAGCAACTGTTTGTGCGAATGAATAACTTTATCAGATCTTTTTATGGTTTGACAAAACTTTAATGTGTGGGTTTTAGCCAGGTTTTATGAAGTAGCAGCGTTGGGCGTGGAACTGTGAGGCATATCTTCCTAGTCATCTTTCAGTCATGTGAACAGGACAAATAACTGCTTGTTTCCACGTGCACAAGAGCAGGAGCATCACAACTCATATTGTTTGAATGGAAAAAAATCCCACAGCTGAACCATGGATGCCTGTGAATTCTACAAATCACAAAATATAGGACTATGAACTTGGAACAACTTGTGGTTCCTCATTCAATCGCCTAGGATAGGTACAAGAGATGAAAAAATCAATTGAACAAGAACTACTAAGGTGAAAGAGAAATTAAGCAGGGTGAACACAGTGGATCTTTCAAAAGATGTGAGGCCAGCTGTTAAGTTTTACATGCAATTTTGTAACCTCATGCAAATGATTGGATTCCACCTATCCTGCTGGCTCTGTTTTCTGGGGCTATTTGGCCTTCTCTCAATCAAGCCAGAGTTCTTATCACCTGGAAAAGGCATGGTGGCTTGTATGTCTCATACTGTTCCAATTCCCCTGGCTGGGAGGAGGGATCCTAAGGCATTTTCTCTACAGTATTTGGATAGAGTCATTTCTTCATTCTGCAAATACATTTTTAGTTCCTACTTACTACATGCTGGGCATTGGACAGGGAATGAAAGATAACATGAAAATAGTTTAACAAGAGATAAATGGCAGATGAATGAATAATTGAAATAAAATGTGATTAATGCTATCATAGAAACATACATTAAAAATTAGAAAATAGCAAATCTATCTGAAAGCCTACAGTCCTATACCCTCTAACCAAAAACCAAACCCGTTGTCGTTGAGTTGATTCTGACTCATAGCTAGTAGAACTACCCCATAGGGTCTCCAAGGCTGTAAATCTTTATGGAAGCAGACTGCCACATCTTTCTCCTGCAGAGCAGCTGGTGGCTTTGAACCACTGACCTTTTGGTTAGCAGCCGGGCGCTAACCAAAGAACCACTGCACCACGAGGGTTCTTCCCATCTCCCTTATCCTACTTTAATTTTTTCCACAGCATGCATCATCATCATCAACTATATATTTACTTGTTTATTAGTTGGTTACCATTCATCCTCAACTAGAATATGACCTCCATGTCTGTCCTGTTGCTTTCTGTATTTTTAAGATAGTATCTAGCACATGGTAGGTTCCTAATAAATCCTCTTGGAAATAAAAGGGATGAAGCTTCTACATGACCATAAAGAAGAAAGTTTTGTGTTTTTTCTTTTTTTCCCCCAAGAGAATCAGGAAAGGCCTCAAAGTAGAGCGACCTCTGTGCCAACTCTTGAAGGATGAAGAGGAATTAATCAAAAAGAGAGAACGGCTAGACTTGGCAGAAGAAACTGAGTGTACAGAAGCATAGAAGTGAGGTGGGATAAGTAATATTTGGGGATTGTTATACCTGATGGGCGTGTGGCTGGAATCTGAAGGCATATGGAGAAGATAAGGCTGGGAAGGGCCAGAGAGTTAGGGTCTCATGTGATATGCTAAGAAGTTTGGACTGTTTACCTCAAGGCAGTGTGAACTATCAAAGATTTACAAATGGGTAATAACAGGAGGGAGCCCCTGGGTAGTGCAAATGGTTAATGGGCTTGGCTGCTAATAGAGGTTTAAGTTCCCACGGGTGCCTTGGAAGAAAGGCCTGGTGACCTACTTGCAAAAAATGAGTCATTGAAAACCCTATGGAGCACAGTTCTACTCTGACACATAAGGGTCACCATGAATAGGAGGTGACTTGAAGGTTACTGGAAATGAAATGAAAAAAAATGACCAGGGCAGATGTACACTTTAAGATAATGGAGACTCGAGTTGTGCTTTGCATTTCTTCAGAAATGCCATTCCCGGAATGAAAGGTGGTTACAATTCAGAATGTGATAACAGACTTTCAGAAACAAGGAACATGTCATCAGTAAGAAAACAGAAAATCACCTTCCATGACGACAAGCCGTGTAGACGGTACCCTCCTCGCTGCCAACCACGAAGTTATTGACGTCTCCTGTGGGGAAGGCCATTCCGGTAACAGCCACAGACTTGGACTTATTGTACACCAGCTCCATGCTCTCCTACCAAAACACGGCAGTTACATTTCCATCTGTCAACTCCTTGCCATGCCAAAGATAGCACGGAAAAATCATTTGGCTAAATTGTCTGTTTGCTTTTCACACACCGTTACAAAAGACCCCGTCTGTGCCAGAAACCACGCTTTACTGCCCTCACATTCATGCTTCTGTGTATCTCTGATTTCAGGCTGGCTGGATTTCGTCAGTGTGTGCTGCTGCTTCTACAGTCAGGCTGAGATGATGGTGAGAATTTTGAAACTAATGGTGCAGAAACTAAAGATAATGCTGTAATGGTTACACTTGTCAACCCCAGGCTTTAATAAAACACACAATATCCTTGTATTTACAAACATTTTCAAAATCAATTGTTCATGAGAATACACATGTATTAATATCAGATGTACTAAGCACATTTGTCAAAGCAGTACTGTATGTCCGCCATGGACTAAAACCAGAAAGTTGCCACTCAGGTCATAACAACCAGATTTCAGCAGGGACTAGTCTTCACCGAAGGGCAGTCGTTGGGAGCACAGGCTATGAACCTGCAAAGTACTGTGTTCAAACAATTCTTTAAAACAGTAAATGAGAGTATTTACTACAAAATTATTTTCTACACTGGGAACTCAAGGGTATTTTAAAAGATATACTGCTGCGTTAGTTTTATGACAGTAAAGAGTATTTAAGCATGACTGATGTCCTTGAGCATTTCTGGCTGCTGACATAAAATGGCCTATTTTGTGCACCTGAAATTATTTTAAAAAATCATTCTGGGATACCATACTATTATAGTTGCTTGGGGGTTTGGTCTTTCTTATGCAAACAAACTGGTCATCTGGCAAAGGAGTCAATAAACCGAAAGCTCAGCTAACAGTATCTGCAGCACAGACCACGTGGTCATGCAACATGCTGGCAGTAAGTGAGACCCCCACTTAGTGAGCACATCAGTATCTGGACTAAAGGAGGAGACGCTGTGACAATACAGTATAGAAAAGAGGACCGTGCAAGCTCTGCACCATCACTAAAATTAGCAGCAGAGAAGGTAAAGTCTCTCTCTCTCTTCCATCTACATTTTATTTGTTAAATTTTATTGTGGTAAAATATATATCTAACAAAAAGTTTTCCATTTTAACATTTTTTAAGTGTACAGTTCAGTGACGTTAATTACATTCACCATGTTGTGCAACCATCACCACTATTTATTTCCAAAAGGTTTTCATCATCCCAAACCTCCCTTAAGCAATAAGTCCCTCATTCCCTGAACCCCTGGTAAACACTAATATACTTTTGTCTCTGTGCATTTGCCTATTCTAGATAGTTCATAAAAGTGAGATCATATGATATTTTTTTGTTGTTGTTCAACATTTCACTTAGCATAATGTTTTCAAGGTTCTTCCACGCTGTAGCAGGTATCGGGACTTCATTTCTCTTCATGGCTGAATAAAATTCCATCTTATGTCTATACCACATTTTGTTTATCCATTCATTTGTTGATGGACACTTGGGTTGTTTTCACCTTTTGGCTGTTATGGAAAATGCTGCGGTGAACATTTGTGTACAAGTATCTGGGTGCCTGCTTTCCATTCTCTTGGGTATATAAGAAGGTGAAAGTCTCCTGGCTGCCAACTTAGGAGAGAAAGGGACCAGCGCAACTGCCAGATGCACCCACTCCTCCCTGCCATCCACAGAAGCCATGCCATGAAATTCTCAGTCTATGTTTAGAGATGGGCAGCTATGGGCATGAAAAGACGAATAAAAATGTCCTTGTAGCCCCTGTGCGACTGGGCAATTAAACATTCCTACATTGAGGGTTCTCTCTTATGTCTATTTATCATCTCTGTTCTTTAAAAGGAAACAACATATTGCTGAGACTGTTAAGACAAGGCCACAAAATACCCACGCACAACTCCAGGCCTGTGTGATGTTAACGATCAGCAAAAGCAGAGGAACTTAAAAGAAACAGCCAGAACGGAAATAATGAGAATGCTCATGCATTGTGAAGAATGTAACCAACGTCACTGAACAATTGGTGAAGAAATTGTTGAATGGGAACTTACTTGCTGTGTAAACCTTCACCAAAAACACAATAAAATATTTTTTTTTTTTTTAAAAAAGAGGAACTTAAATTGTAAGCAGCTTATTAGTTATCTGTCTTTTTTTCACTTAAAATGAAGAGAACTGTATTTTGTGGAGGCTTAAGGGAGATTCTTTACAGTTTCCACATTTCCTCATGTACTTTGAAGCTTCAATGTCTCCTAGAATTATATAAGAGACATTCTAGGGTCATTAATCCAAGAAAAGGAATAGAAATGTAAAGTTGAGACTTTTCTTCTAGATATCTTTTACAATTTTCTTGACGTTTCCTCACATTTTTGTCAAAGGCTGTGACAATAAACTCTTTGTGTTTTTCAATTGGAGGACAGTGAAGTCTTTTTATTTTTTCCTACAAAGAAATGTGGAAAAAGTGTGTACAGTTATATGTGTGTGTGTTTATGTGTATAGCTATAGGTACGTGTCTCTCTGGGTGTATGGATACACACATACATCCTGATGTATTTAAGACGTCTCTCCAAAGGTTTCCTCCACTTTCACCCCTTTGTTTGGTTTCTATTACAGTAATCAGTAGTGGTTTGGAAACTCTGGAACTTTTTCATTTTCGACTTCTCATTTGTTGAGCAAGGAATGGCAGGAGCCATACGAACAAACATTCCGGAGGAGAAAACAGATGGTTGGACAAATTCTTCCTATACATAGTCGGTTGCCTAGGCTACGGACACAAGCAAGGGTTTGGATTTCTGCTTTGCGGAGATACCTTTTCTCCAAGGCAAGTGACTATAAGGGATTGCTCCGCTGAGCTCCAACCTTGTTTGCATTTGTTTAACAATGCAGTTGGGTGAGTACAATTTATACCACAGGCAACTTCCATAATGACTATGCTTTAAAACGGATTATTTCATTTTCACTTGAAACTGACCTAAGTATTAACGTATTACAATAATTACATGATTTGTGGTAAAGGAAATGGGTTTTGGCTTCAAGACGAGACTGCTGTAAGCAGGCCCCACTCTTTCAAGTGCATCCATTGGTTTTAGCTCACATAGGATGTGAGGGTTTGGCTTTTAGGAACTATGTTCCATTAGGCAGGCATCTCTTTTAACCAGGATGCTGTCATGTGTATGGGGAAAACAAACCCACCTGTGGAGTTGAGAGCATGTCCAGGCTCCAGGAACACATTTTACCATCAGTAGAGACAGTGATGAGGTTATGAGCATTCTGGGTCCCAACAACATTTACACAGTACACGGGATGCTGAGAAAACATAAACATGGGGGATCAGACACAGATCCAAGTGGAAATGCTTACATTTGAGTGTCAAACACATTCCTCTATAACAAGGATTAGGGAGTGACATAATCCTACAATAATGTAAGCCTCAGGTCATTTGCCACTTTCGGTTTGAACCTGTTTCTTTCTGAAAGCTCTGGCAGCCACACATAGTAGTGGAAATACTTACAGCGCTTCACCTTGCTCAGTCAGATGCAAAGCAATGGAACTGAAGAAAGCTAGAGCAAATGAGGATTGATGGGGCAGAAGAAGCTCAGAGAGGTGAATCTGAATTACTTGAATGAGTCGTCACCACATAGCTTGGCTTCTAAACTCAAAATGAGCGATTGAAAAAGACAGTCTTCAAAAGGGGAAGACTATGGAAGAAGTGTTACTAAATTTGGGGTTTAATGCATCACGGTCACAGTGCCAAACATTTGTTAGCATTCTTTATAAAAAAGTGGTTAATATGCATCAGCCTCTTTAATTTGGGCAGAGATATGGGTGGGAGAAATTGGCACAAGGAACCTACTGAGATAAAATTAGGTTCTTTTATGTTACTGCAAAATCTAGGATAATGATAGATTTATTTTTCAAAATATCATTTGGAGTATTATGGAGGCTTACATTTAGCTAGAACTCTGAAAAAGGTCATTTTTATATCCTAGGAACTGTAAGCAAGATGCTCTAACCTTCTGTCATAACTCTAGTAGATTATCCCACTGTGCAGAATCCTAAATGGTATGCTAAAATCATTTGCAGCTGCACATTAAATACTAAATGGAAGGTTAGCATAAGCAGAACCTAGCAGTAATTTGGGTTAGATTTCAGGCAGCTTAGCCATCAGTGGCCAAACCGCAACTTACTTGATGCTTCTCTGTGCAAATAGCTGACAGTCTAAGTCTTATTCTTGATGAGTAACTGTCCATAATACCTCGCCACAACTACAATGAAACAACCTTTAATACTGGAAAGTTGATATTATATAAAGGTTGGTTCCCAAACTATTATTATCATATAAACTCCTGGTCAGGAAGTACCCTAATAATCATCTAGTACAGCTACCCATCTGCATCTACCAAGAAGTGATCCAAATTCTGCTAAACACCTTTCTTAAAGGGTGACCATGTTAGCACTAATTCATAGAGAGTTTTTTTTTCTACCAATGGGGATGAAGAAAATTCAAGAAGTTACTTTCAGTATCTTCCCACTGGGATCATATAGATCAAGTCAAAACAATAGAGCTTTTTGAATATTTATAGGTTGTTGTTATATTCCCCCAGTCTTGTCTTACTCAGACTAACCTTGCCAGTTCCTTCCGCTATTCCTTGGGTGCCTGGTTTTCAATACCTTCCCCATTCTGATCAATCTCTTCTGAATGTACCCTGTTTTGTCTGAGTTCCTCTTACAGTAAAGTTCTGGGAATGATACACAACCATCTACCTATCTTCTGATCAGCAGAGTGTAGAAATCAGGGCAGTGCTGTTGTCACTTCTCCTGTGTTAGAAGATATGGCTCTATTAATTCAGTCTAAGATTACATTTGCTTTTTTTGGCAATCGCATCACCTCTTTCACCCTTGCTGATGGACAGTCAGCTAAGCCCCTGTATCTTTTTCATACCATGTTCCTATGGAAACTTTCAAGTGAATGAGCCTTAGCAGACCTGCACAGTAGCAAATGGAGCAGAGATCTGAAACTAAATGTTATCCTAATGAGATCGCTATATGTCAAGAGGACTGATTTGTTATGGAACTATAGACAACATTCTTACCCAAATCTCTGGTATATGCGGAAACTGAAATAGTATGTGAACTCAAGGCTCTATGTGGAAATCAAATGAAAGAATGCCTGAAACAAGTTCTCACCTAAAAATAGCAAACTTAATAAAACTCAAGCATAGGAAAGCAGGGTCCAAATATTGTCATGAACTTGAAATTCACCTAGTTTTTCCAGGAAAAATGTAGCTTTTTTGATAATCACCACACATCAACACAAATCACTGAAACCCAAACGGACTGGGATTCCTAAGGGTGTAGCAGGGAAATAAGGCAAATCTACAAGAATGTATAGAGCCAAATGCTTGAAGAATGAGTGTGTGTTATTCCTCTTCCCTGGCTTTAACCAGTACTACTGGCCTGTAATAAAACTAGGTTTAAGAGAAAAGAGAGAGATGTAAAGAAACCAGAAGAACAGAAGTGGACACTTGAGCATGCATACTCATACACACACACATATACACGACTCTACTTAAAGGAAAGAAAAAAGCAATGGTACAGCTCATTTTTCCAGTACAGTTGCCAGATTGTTTTTTATTTATTTTAGGAATAAACTTACTGTGTGGCAGAGGATTTTGTTTTAATTATGATTTCCTGTTGTCCAAAATGCATATGTGTGGTGGGTGTGAAAGGAAATTAGTTAGTAATCTGTGGTGGGCCTCTTTTTCCTTTTTGATCTGGGTACCAATCAACCAAGCAACAGTGGAACTTGAACCACAATCAAAAAATTTAACTGTGCATTTTTAGCTATGGATTAGATCAAATACAGCAAAAGAGAAAAAAAAAATTTTTTTTTAGATTTCCTAACAGAAATAATGCCATTCAATTTGATAATAATAGCATGTTAGTTGTGATGATCACACTCTTTAGTTAATGGAAGAGGAATGTTAACTCTTTGGAAGAGCTCCTGGATTTGGATTCTCCCTAAAAGGTTACTGCTAAATGTTTTAACATTAAGATTTATATATATATTTTGAAATTTCAGAAAGTATGCTCACCAATACATCAGACATCCACAGAAACGGTTTGACACTACTTGAGCAAACACCTGAATCAAGCCCGTCTTCTCCTGGGGTACAATTTTCTGTTATTAGTTTGGAGAAATGGGGTAGGCAAGAGCAATTTTCCAAGATTCCCAAGAACTAGTTCCACCTGCATATGTCCTAGGCCCAAGTCAATCAGAATTAGGGCTGACTTGGTATTTGTTATTTCACATTGTCAATCTTACAAAAGTGGCAGGATTTTCCTCCTCATGGTGTTAGCTAAAGCGACTAGCAATCTTTTTTCAAGCCAGAATGGTTTTTGAGGCCTGCAGATGAAACAAATGAGGCAACCACATTAAGGAAATTGAAAACAATGGTAGAGCTGTATCCGTGGGCATAATTTGGGCATTTCAGAGAAAGAACATCAGTTACCCTGAATGTCAAGGTAGCAAGGATTGATGGAGACATGCCTGTTTTCTTGTTCCTCCTAACAATTGCCATACACACCTGTCATTCTCTTAAAGGAAATGACAGTATAGTTGTCTTATGAACACTGTACTGAACCTCTTCTACTAAATTATAAGTAATGGTTTTGAGATGTTGACTTTTAACCTTATGGATTATACTGTCACTATAGACTTTACATTGAGACTTACACCACGCATTCCAGAATTTAAAGTCATAGTACTCCTCAAATCACAAACGGAAAAGGTGAAAGTCCCATAAACCATTGCTAGATACGAAATGCTTATTCCTCATTAGAAAATATATGTTTCCAGCTAATAATGCAGATGTGAAGAGTTTCTTTAGGAAAACAGTTCCACAGATGCCTTTTCCAAAAGGTCAATATTTCTGTGTCCTTCTATAGTTTGAATCCATTTTCACTGGTGGCCTTTTGAGTATCTAAAGAGATTTTTCCTATGTGCTAGAAATTGTAGATTATTAAGACATTTCTCTAAGTCTGGTGTTTCCTTCACCTACTTTTCACTCAGATTTATTCTGGCCAGTCAGGATAAGATCATCATAAATTAGATACTTCTAACTTGGAGCTAGGAGCTCTGGTGGTGCAGTTGTTAAGCACTCAGCTGCTAACCAAAAGGTTGGCAGTTTGAACCCACCAGCCACTCCGTAGGAGAAAGATGTGACAGTCTGCTTCTGTAAAAGATTTACAGTCTTGGAAACCCTACAGGGCAGTTCTACTCTGTCCCATAGGGTCGCTATGAGTTGAAATCGACTCAACGGCAGTGGGTTTGGTTATTTTTTTGGTAACTTGGAGCTACTGGCAGAATCTGTACTTTTGTGAGTTGAGCTATTTCTTCCTTCAGGACTTAGGTAGCTGACAGAAATGTGGCAAAAGTTCCACTTACTGTGTGTGCAGCAGCTGACAAGGGTGTCCTCTGCACTGGTGTCCTTCGATGACTGCGATTATCCCACAGGACAATCTGGCCTGAGTAAGTCCCACCGA
The DNA here is from genome assembly GCF_000243295.1 of Trichechus manatus latirostris. Lineage (NCBI taxonomy): Eukaryota > Metazoa > Chordata > Mammalia > Sirenia > Trichechidae > Trichechus > Trichechus manatus. The sequence continues at coordinate 4,315,527 of NW_004444092.1, forward strand.
CCACCAAGTTGGGATGGAAACGGGCGAAGCAGACTGACATCACAGAGGACTGGAGGGAAAAGGAGAGAGAGAGAGAGAGAGAGATGCCAGAGATTTCAGAGCACCATCAGATTGTTGGAGAACTCTCGTTTCTTCCTGAAGAGAAAACAGTTCATCTCATAAACTCAGCACATCCTGGAAAACATGAGGTAGTTTAAAGCTGGGATTAAGTGCATAGCTAGCAGGAGATTTTGTACACAGGTATGGACTAGAAGTTGCCCAATGCTTCCCCTTGAGACTTAAATTTGAAGGCCTGGCCATGTTATCAAATAAGCATAAAACCTACATTATGTACTTCATTGTTTTGTGGTCTGTAAAGCTTGGTTTATGGACACTTCCCATTCATCAGTAGAACTGCAACAGAACTAATATCAATTCGCCATTGAAGTCTTTACAAAGTGATTATTTTGAAGGCATGGCCACTTCAAGTTATACTATATACAGTGTTGGCAAAGGCAGAGTAACTTTAGCTTTGAGAATTTGCGATGAGGTGTGTTTTTTTTTTTTTTTTTTTTTTTTCGCTTAATGTAGACTTTTAGGAAGTGTACTGACCAGCTGGTTCCTCCCAAAGTTTCCACACCTCCCATGGGCATTCTCCCGACCTTTACCCTGCCCACTTCAGACAATTCTTAATGTTATTCTTTGCCTATTTTAACAAACAGTCAGAAATGGATTTCAGTCCAGCTCTGCCATAGTCTATCATAGCATCACAAATGTGGTTTCTGAAATTCCACAGAAGACTACTGGGCACTATATTTTATAGGAAATTGTTTAGCTGAGGCAGAACATGATACACTTAAAATCAGACAAGTCAACTGCTCCACATCTGCTAAAAAGTACGTTTGGATTTTTGCAGTATTTTGTACATTTGCATTTATAAGCTAATTGTTTTTAACAAATATTTTTCATCCCTTCAATTAAATTCAATGAAAACCATTGAGTACTTACTATATGTGAGAAAGGGATTGTTCCAGGTATGGTGGGAATATAAAGGTAGTCATTGTCCTCAACAAACTTGTGCCCTGGTAAGAGGAATTAAAAAACGTGTACACAAATGAAGAGAACTGCTGCTAGCCCATATAGTGTCTTTGTGTGAAATAGAAAAAACGGTGCCCCTTTGCATAGACACAGTCAAGCAGGTAGGTGCATGCCTTGGCAAGTGGAGAGTAAGTGGGATTTTTTTGTTCCCACTTGCATCCTTGTGCAGGGCACAACCCACACACCTAGGTAGCAGTCTGGAATGTGATACATGCCATGACTAAATCATAGGAACATATAGTGTGTTCATGCATGTAATGCAGGGGAGAAGAGAGTTGAAATGGTGGGATGGCTAGAAAGACCTCATAAAGGAGGTTCTATTATACCTTGAAGTATATGTGGAACATTTAGCAAGTGAAAAGGAGAAGAAACAGGCATTCCTGAGAGATGGGATAATGGGAACAAAGGCCTGGAGACAGCAAAGCAGAGGGTGGTGAATGGCCCATAGTAGGGTTTGGCCGGGAGGGAGCTTGCCTGGGAAAGTGGGTAGTAAGAAATTTGTGTGAAGAGGTAGACTGGGCCAGATAAGAGAAGGCCTTGAGTGGCACCCATAAGAATTTGGATTTTCTTTCTGTGGGCAATAGTGAGAGGATAAAAGTTGTAACTGATAGAACAGCAAAGTAAAGAAGTGATTAAAAAAAAAAAATATATATATATATAGTCGCTTTCTGACTGGTAAGCTAAGCTTCCATTTCTAAAAAATTCAGATCTACTGTCAGCCTAAGGCTTTTTTGTCAGAAACAGTCTCAGATACTCTGAGGTAGAATTAGGAATGTATACTGTATTTTTCAGTCATATTTTTCTAGTTTGAATGATTTTCAGTCCCAATTCCTTGAACACGATTCGATGGAGAACATGCATCATGCCTCAATCTGGTTTTCATAAAATTCAAGAATAACTCTCAATAATGATACTGAAGTAAAAAAGAAAGAAATAATGCTGGTCAGCTTCTTGTTTTACACATCCCACAGAAATGATTCTTAGTTTTCAATTGATGAAATTCTTATGTTGCTTGAGCTATGTTGGAAACATTTTTTTTAAAAAGCTTCAGAAAGACTTAAAATTAACCAGGTGGTATCAACAATTGAATTTACCAAAGCTCAAATCAGTATGGATAATGGAATGCCATTCAATTTGAAAAATCCAGAGTTCAACCACTTGATTGCTTCCGTGCTTCAGTTAAATCCCAACAAATACCCCTCCTAATCTTTTACAGTTTGTTGAGAGACTAAACTAGAGAAAAACAAACAGTGGAGATATTTCTACATAACTCAAACACAGACGGCAATCAACTGCTTTAATTTTTTTTAGACTCCAACCCCACCAGGTGAGAACTCTATCCAATACTTAGTTGATCATTCATTCATTCATCCATTCACTCTCCCTTCATTCACTCACCACTTAGCCCCAATTAAGCACTGACTAAATCATTTCAAAAAATTTCAAGTGCCACAAAAGCTCTCTATCTCAAAGTCAAAATTCAATTTAAATTTGATAAAAAAGTTAAATTCAAGCTAAAACAAAATAACATCTTGGAGTACCAGAGATCTACCATCAGTGTCCACTGTGTTTTGCAGCTAACCAATCTGTACAATATCTCCATGACAATAAATAAGTAACCTGTTGCCGTCAAGTTGATTCTGACTCATACCGACCCTATAGGACAGAGTAGAACTGCCCCATAGGGTTTCCAAGGAGCACCCGGTGGATTCGAACTGCCGACCTTTTGGTTAGCAGCCAAACTCTTAACCACTTTGCTACCTGTGTTTCCAATAAATAAGTAGACATACTTATTTTCCTTTTATATTTGGAAGATTAGAAATGGATGAGTAGCTACGTGATTTATCAGTTCCACTTATTTTGAAGCTCAATACATTACTTGTTACATTATGGATACACATGCATATATATATGCATATATATGTTCCAGTTACCAGTTGCTGTCAAGTTGCTTCTGACTCACGGCAACCCCATGTGCATCTGAGTAGAACTGTGCTCAACAGGGTTCTCAGTGGCTGATTTTTCAGAAGCAGATCATCAGGCCTTTCTTTTGAGGTGTCTCTGGGTGAATTAAACCTCCAACCTTTTGGTTAACAGTTGAACACATTAACCATTTGCATCATCCAGGAACTCCATATATACGTATATGTGTGTGTGTATATAAATATATGTGTGTGTGTGTGTATATACATACATACATATGTTCACACACACACATATATATGTATGCACACACACATATATATATATATATGGAGCCCTGCTGGTGCAGTGGTTAAGAGCTACAGCTACTAACCAAAAGGTCAGCAGTTCGAATCCACCAACCGCTCCTTGGAAACTCTATGGGGCAGTTCTACTCTGTCCTATAGGGTCTCTATGAGTCCGATTCAACTCCATGGCAACAGATATATATATACAAGGTTCAAAACAGATCTCTAGAACGTGCCAAACTTGACTTACTATCACTCATATGGAAACACTAAGGCTGTATGACCTCAATTATCTAGATGCAAAGTTTAGAATTCAGTCATTTCTCAAGATGTTTTTAAGTACCCTGATGTTTGATACAATGGTGGCAAACATTTGGATGAATGACTGAATTTTTTATTCTTCATCTAAATGTTTAGGTTCCTTTAGACATGTGGGACAGTCCCCCACCTACAGCCCTGACAATGTAAACTCCTCTTCTATTTAGAAACTCTGTATCATCCCTCCTCAGAGCAAAGTGTCTTTGAAAATCTCTTCAACATCCTGCCAGTCATACAGCCACTGACCCAGCTGATGCTGCCAATTGTGGAACGTACTGACTGTCAGTGAAAGCAGCAAATGATGTTATCCGTCAGTTATCTTTATCTAGAAGACAGTAAAAGGCAATTCCAAAAAATTGGTTAACACTACTAAAAACTGTAGAGTTTTTTATTGTCCTCATTTTTAACAGTACATTTTCTGAAGATGAATTCTATGAAAAACATTATTAAGCTTATTAATGTTATTTAAAAACTAGTTCACTGCTTTCCTAGGCATTTCAAATTTTCTATTAATTCTATTATTAAGTAGTATAATAAAGCATTATTAAGATATACAGTTAATACAGTTTAGACAAACAAAATTATTTGGAAACAAGAAGTTTCCCCACCTTATTATCCTTGGTGCTATATAAGTATATATATGTGGTTTATATAAGGGGAAAAATAATTATAAAGTTGACATGAATTTTTAGATAATGGTAACTGTCTAATCAAAGGAAGCTGTCCTGACAATAGAGTTGAACTCTGTTTTTACAAAGCTAGTGATTTCACTGACGTAGCCATGTTGTCAGCCAAATCAGGGGCTCAGAAATATGATAAGGTCATACGTTACTAAAAGCTTGATGTAAAACTGGTAAGGCTGACTGACTATATTCTGTTTCTAACAGCACAAACATCACATTTTGATTATTTGCATAATATAGCTCCCTTAAATCAGGACAAGCAATGTTTTGAGACTATGTTTTGAGGACTAAGCTATCTCTATTGACAATCCCTGGTGTCCCCTGCTGCCATCATTAGTCCAGAGACTCCTGAGGAAACTTGGTTTATTTTTCAATCTTGAGCAGACTGTCTGCTCCAAAGGCAGCCCCCCTCCTTATCCATATTGCCTCAGGTCCACTTACGCATGAGCTGACCCAGCAAACAGAGTTCCACACCCCTATCATCTATTTCAAGAGAAGTCAATTTACTTTAGCCCCTTCACTGAGGGAATTCCACAGAGATGATACGGGTGGAGACTCACTTTCAACGGCTCCCTTCCTTCACTGAGCACCACTGCATTCAATTCAAGTCTGCCCAAAGCCCTCTTTAAGTGGCTGTGGAGGCTGTTTTCTATTTTGTAGAGTTAATCCAGGCCAGTTTAGGGATGGTACTTCCCCTTAGCCACAGACCCATATGCCCAGGGCAGACAGACTTTGGTCATTGCTGGCTGGGAGCTTGCCTCCTATGCTCACCTTTGATCTGATTGCCAGTGTCCTTCTCTGTGTGGCACTCCGCCCACTCCAGAGTCTTCATGCCCAAGTGGGAGGCATAAGGGGTCTCTGCATTTAAAAGCATCTCCTATTTCAAGTACCATCTCTGCTGCGGAGAGGTGGGTCCCCAGAGAGGGAATGGCCATATTGTTGCCATATGCTGTTTAATGGTAGTTGACATTTTATTTGCCTAAAAGCAAATGCCTAACTGTCGGAGGGCTGTGAGGCAGACAGATCAGATGCTTCTGGCTACTAGTGAGCTAGTATATATTTCTGCAAGTACCTAAGAAAACCACAAAAATATTTCTTTTGTTAATGGAAACGTGTAATTGGAGAACACTGCTGTCGAAAACCCCTCTTAGACGCAATAATGTAGCACCAGGCATCTGACAACGTGGAAGGTGTGAAGGGGGTAAAGCTAAGATGTGAGTTACGAGTAGGGCACTTAGCTTTAACTGAGATGAAGGGGAAGGCATCTTGTTTCCTTCAGAACCCTCTCTGCCTCTGTCTAATTCTCTTTCCCAGAATGGGCACATTATTCTTCCAAACTCCAAGAGGAATGACCATCTATGAAAGTTATCACCCCATTAGTGCTAGGGTGTCTAGGAGCAAAGATTGAGTTAGCTTGCCTGCCACCTCTTGACTCAGTGTGTATTAAAGAATAAAAGCAGTTAATTCTAAAATTTTATTCCCCAAAGATTAGAAATGACTTATCCTGATTACTTTTCTTAGAATCCTGTAGTATTTTCATGTGTTTTAGTCTTGAGACCCTAGCACGTGCCTGGTTCTGGGCTATG
>NW_004444092.1:4327845-4332355 GCF_000243295.1 Trichechus manatus latirostris
AGTGTCCTTCCTTATCCTTTGTGGTGGATTTTACTTTAAAGTCTATTTTGTCAGAGATTAATATTGCCACTCTTGCTCTTTTTTGAGTGTTGTTTGCGTGATATATTTTTTTCCATCCTTTTTTTGTTTGTGTCTTTAAGCCTAAGGTGTGTCTCTTGTGGCAGCATATAGACGGATCGTGTTTTTTCAATCCAATCTGCCACTCTCTGTCTCTTTATTGGTGCATTTAGTCCATTGACATTCAGTATAATTATTGATAGGTATGAGTTTAGTGCTGTCATTTTGATGTCCTTTTTTTGTGTTGTTGACAGTTTCTTTGTTCCACTTAATTTTCTGTGCTGAGTTGTTTTTCTTTATGTATTTTCTTTTCATGGTTGTTGATTTTGTATTTGCTGAATCTTTATGTTTTTCTTGTTTTTTATTTTGATGTGTAGAATTGTTAGTTTTCTTTGTGGTTACCTTAATATTTACCCCTATTTTTCTAAGTTTAAACCACTCTTTTATTTTTTTATATTGCCTTGACTTCCTCTCAATATGAAAGATCTATGACTACATTTTTTAGTCCCTCTTTTTTGCTTTAATGTTGTCATCTTTTACATATTGATGTCTCTGTGTCCCTATTTTCAGCGTTTAGCTTTGATTTGTTTTTGTGTCTTCCCTATCTGGGTTGATATCTGGTTGCTCTGTCCTGTGTTCTAGTCTTGGGTTATTATCTGATGTTATTGATTTTCGGACCGGAGGACTCCCTTTAGTATTTCTTGTAATTTTGGTTTGTTGTTTTTGCAAATTCCCTAAACTTCTGTTTATCTGGAAATGCCCTAATTTCACCATCATATTTGAGAAAGACTTTTGCTGGATATATAATTCTTGGCTGACATTTTTTTTCCTTCAAGGCTTTATATATGTCATCCCATTGCCTTCTTGCCTGCATGGTTTCTGCTAAATAGTCCAAGGTTAGTCTTATTGACTCTCCTTTGTAGATGACTTTTCGTTTATCCCTAGCTGCTCTTATAATTCTCTCTTTATCTTTGGTTTTGGCAAGTTTGATTCTAGTATGTCTTGGTGACTTTCTTTTGGGATCTATCTTGTGTGGGGTTCGATGGGCATCTTGGATAGATATCTTCTCATCTTTCACGATATCAGGGAAGTTTTCTGCCAACAAATCTTCAACAATTCTCTCTGTGTTTTCTGCTAATCCCCCCTGTTCTGGTACTTCAATTACTTGTAGGTCATTCCCCTTGATAGAGTCCCACATAATTCTTAGGGTTTCTTCATTTTTTAAAATTCTTTTATCTGATTTTTCCTCAAATAAGTTGCTGTCAAGTGTTTTATCTTCAATCTCACTAATTCTGACTTTCATTGCCTCAATTCTACTCCCATGACTTTCTATTGAGTTGTCTAATTCTGAAATTTTATTGGTAATCTTCTGGATTTCTATTTGCTGTCTCTCTGTGGAGTCTTGCAGCCTGTTAAATTTGTCATTATGCTCTTCTGTAATCTTCTTAAGTTCCTCTATTGCTTTGTCTGTATGTTCCTTGGCTTAACCTGTGTTTTGCCTGATCTCTTGAAGAGTTCTGTAAATTAATCTCTTGTATTCTACCTCTGATAATTCCAAGAAGTTCTCTTCCTCCAGACGATTTCTTGATTCTTTGTTTTGGAAGCTTGCTGAAGCCATCCTGGTCTGCCTGTTTATATGATTTGATATTGACTGTTGTCTCCAAGCCATCAATAAGTTATTATATTTATTTATTTTATGTTTTCTTACTGTGTCCTAGTTTCTTGTTTTGTTTTATTATGACCAAATAGGCTGCTTATGTGGGCTAGTTTGATTATTGGTGCCTTTGAAGCTCTAACGTCCTGTCACCAGGTGGTTAGATCTGTTACTAGGTATGTGAGCCCAGGAGTCTGTTTACTTTTCTTGTATGGATTCAGCTCAGGTGTCCAGGTAGTGGGTCACCAAGTATGTGGTGCAGGCTCTCACCTACAGTCCTAGATTGGCAGGATTGATTGGTGTAGGCACAGGTATCTGGACGCAGTAGGGGGTCACGTGCTGAGCAAGGCAGGAGGCTGACAGTTGCCCCTAAGTGTCTGGGAGGAAAGCGTATCCCTGTTCCCTAGAGTGCATAGGTGGGCTGGTTTTGCAGCTGGACTACGGGCACCCAATGCTGTTGGCTGTAAGTACTGGGAGGCACCACTTATTCTTAGACCCCTGTCATGGGTGACTAGGTATTGTGGGTGGAGGCACCAGTCCTCAGGCCCCTGATGTGGGTAGGTGAGGACCCTGCTTAATTGGAAGAGCAGTGTCAAATGTCATGAACCTGCCACTCCACCATACAGCTGATATAGTTGCAGTTAGGCTTCCAGTATACACCATATTATACTGTGCTAATGAGGGCCTATGCTGTTGAAATGGGCCCACACAAGTCTATGCAGGGGTGAAAGGCATTCAAAGTGCATGGACCCCTTATGTCTATGTCTAGGCAACGGAGCTCTGCCTACCCTAAGTTCCTGGCTTAGGGGAGCTGGCAGATTGTTTATTCCTGTTTCTTAATTTGTTCCCTCTCCAAGGCCAGGAGAATGGCTCAGGGTACATGACAGGTACTTACTTCCAGCCCAGGGGACAAGGGAATGGCTGAAGCCAGCCTGGGACCCAGTGCAGAGCAGGGAGGGGGCAGATAAATGGGAGAGAGTTTTTTCCCAAATGGGGTGTTTTTGCATCTGCATGGTAGATAGACGTATGTACTTATCTTTTGATGACTGATCACTGCTTTTCACTGGTTCTGGAGGCTTGAGTAGACTCTCCACCACTCGGTCTCTCCTGATGTGGAAAACATATCCCGAGTGCCACTGCTTGCCTCACTGTGTGCACTGGCTGCAGGGTGCTGGTTCCCACCGGGTCAGGTCTAGCCACTCCTAGATGCTTCTGAACCATCTCTCCCTCCCCCTGCTGCTCAATCTGATTCCTCAACTTTGCCTTTGATGCTCAGGGCTCCTAGATTGTCATATATAATCGATTCACTTGTTTTTTTGGTTTTTGTTGTAAGAGGGACCACAGGAAGCATCTGACTACTCCACCGTCTTGGCCCCTGAATCCTCTAAGCCTTAATTTTTAATTCATAATACGACCATGATAATTCTTGCCCTGCCTTTTGAACAGGGCATTTTCTTTGCTTCTTTTTACAAGGGGATAGTGAAAGATTTGAATTAGATAATGTAGTTGAAAGTCTTTTGATAAACAGTCAGAATGACTACTGCATGATTTGAACAAACATTTCCAGAGACAATAAAGGTCCAGAGGACCTCTCATTTTGCTTAACACAACTTTCCTCAAATAATTCCAATAGTAATTTTTGGTCCTGCTCTGATGATCAAGGTGGGTAACTCTGTGTCTCCTAGAAGTATTACCGCACCATTTGTTCCAATCATTTAACTCTTTTGAGTGTCTTATTCTTGACAACACTCCCCTCCTGTCTGGGACACTGATTGATCTCTAGTTTCACAGATCCTCATACCTGGTTATAGTTCCTGTCCTTGATGGCTATTCCAAGTCCTAACATTACCTACTGGATAATGAGGAAGACGAAGAAAAGGAAACAGTGCAATGCTAGTACCATAAATAACTCTGCAGTGAAAGCTAAGATTAGATTCATACCACATTATTATTCTGTGCATAGTCATCCACTGCAACAGCTGCCAGCTTAGGGGGATTTAGGCTGCACATTTAAACACTTCTAAATCATGGTAGTCACCTCATTGCCAGTAATCTTGAATACCATTTCTAGGGCAACAGAATAATTTAGACACTCTCAAGAAGTTTTCTGAAATGGGATTGTTATATTTTATACCTTGATTCAGAGCTGGAACCTACTGATCTGTGATGTGACATTGCACCAAATTATTACTGATTCACCATTTACAGGTACCTGGGGGCCCTCAGGCTATTTTCTAAATCAGTGTTACTGTAAATTTACTTGTACCTTAGAATCACTTGGGGAACTTTAAAAAATTCCCTGACAGGTCACATTTTTGCTGCCTTCGAGTGGATTCTGACTCATAGCAATCCTACAGAACAGAGTAGAACTGCCCTGTAAGGTTTCCAAGGCTGTAATCTTTATGGAGCAAACTGCCACATCTTTTTTCTGTAGAGGGTGGGTTCCAACCACCGACCTTTTGGTTAGCAGCTGAGTGCTTTAACCACTGCACCACCAGGGCTCCTTCAGGTCACATTAGACACCAACTAAATCAGAATCTCTAGGAGTGGGATCTGGGCATCAGTATTTAAAAAATTCCCCCAGGAAATTACCATGTGCACCCAAGTGTGAAAAGTACTGTTTTAACCCTTTGGTGACCTGTGGACGTATGGTATCCCAATCAATTTTTGTGCCTCTAGCGTTCTTTGGGAGTATACTTTTCCCACTGAAAGTATTTGCTGCCCTTCAATGGGGACTTGTGTAATGGTGAAAGGTGAGAGAAATGTTACTTGAAGCAAAATACCTGGAGTACAAGGCTT
>NW_004444092.1:4332631-4340509 GCF_000243295.1 Trichechus manatus latirostris
GAGAATGCAAAAAGTTCAGTGGTAACCATGTAGTCCCAGATAATATTTCTCAAAATCCATACTACCAACCAAAAATTTAAACACACCCCATATTCAGCATACTCCCATTAATGAAAACACATGGTATCAAAAAAAAAAAAAAAAATCAAAGCAGAAAATAATAAGATCACCAATTAAATCAGTGGTCCTCAAACTTATTTGAACCTAAGAAGCTCTTGAAGAACTTGTTAAGGACACAGATTCCTAGGCCCCAGCCTGTACTTGGAAATCAGAATTTCCAGGGTTATTTAACGAGCACCCAGGTGCTTCATATCATTGGGAAATTTGGAATGCCCAGTTCTAAACAATCAGTAGAATATGACTCATCTTTACTGTGGGATGAGTTTCCTTTGCATCATTGTAGCCCATGCCTGAGAGGTTTCCCATATGGGGTCACACCCCATTTTCACAACTTGCCAAACTGAGAAACATGAGACAATAAATGTTCCTCTGCTAGAATGCCATTGCTTAATTTCCTTCCATTTTATTTGCTAATTTTTACATTTCTTCTTGCTTCCTCTCTCCCCTTGCCCTGAAATGATTAGGCTGTTAAAAAACAATAAATGAAAATTATAGTGAAGGTTTAGGTCCCAAATTCTCTTCATCATCTCTCTCCATGCTGACACTGAATACCTGGGAGTTTGCTTGCTTAGGAGGGCTAATGAACAGTATCAATGTCACTATCTCACCAACTTATTTCGTTATTTATTTGTAGGGTGTTCTAAAATTTTTGAGTCCTTGCTAAATGCCAAGCATGTCATATACATCACCGTATGAGTCCTATTAGGTGGGCAATCTTACCGCTGTATTTTTTCAAATTAGTAAACCTAGGCTCAGAGAAATAAAGCCATTGGCTTAAGATCTAATGAAAATAGTAAGCGGCAAGTGCAGATTTGAACTAAGGCCTGGCTGACTCCGAAGCCAATATACATACCATGAAACCTTGCATCAATTGAATGCAGGTGCATTTTCTCTTTGAGATACACAATCCCTCTCTGACCGTCACACTTGTGATTTCTTGCCCTCTGTGGGGCTAGTAGTCAGAGACCGAACTGCATGTATCTGCACGTAGCAGAGAAGGCTTGCTCTGCCTGTTACAATGGCGTTGGCAGTAAGTCTCTGATCCCTTTCAGGTAAACTTCTGTATCTGGTATGGAGATGGCTCACCTCACTCAGCTCCCAGCCCACCAGTTCAGACAGGTGATAACGGAGCTAATTAGTACCGATTGTGATATTTACTGTGAGGTGGGTTCTTCCTGCTGAGAACTAATTGAGACCAATTAATCATTTCATGAACCCTGCTGAACAGCTAGCAGCTGAGAAACCAATGGGGTCACTCCTGACAAGTTCTGCATTTATTTTCGCTGCTTTGGGAGAAAATGCTTTGTTTTCATCTGGCCACTATGCAGCCAAACTAAAAATGCCATTTCAATCAAACAAGTTCTCAAATGACTGTGTTTATCCTCAAAATAATCATATGAATTGTTATTAATTATTGTGGAAAGGGAAAAGTGTCCCTGAGTGCTTTAACAAACAAAAGATATTTCCTACTTAGAAACACAGACACAGGACCTGGGAAAGATTTCATGGCTGTGATCTTTCGGAAGCAGATTGCCAGGCGTTTGTCCCAAAGTGCCTCTAAGCCCGTTGCTGTCAAGCCGATTCCAACTCATAGCGACCCTACAGGACAGAGTAGAACTGTCCCATAGGGTTTCCAAGGAGCGACTGGTGGATTCAAACTGCTGACGTTTTGGTTAGCAGCCTAAGCTGTTAATCACTCTGCTACCAGGGCTCTAGAAAGTGCCTCTGGGTGGGTTCAAACCACCAATCTTTTGGCAAGTAGTTGAGCACTTAATCGTTTCCACTACCCAATGACTCCGGGCGAGTCTTGACAGAGCATTACAAAGCAAGACACAATCCAAGAGTTCAAGGTGAAAATGTGCTCTCTACACAAAAATGGAGCCCTGGCTCTGACCTTCACAGCTAGTAGCCATCTTGTGGAGAAATCAGCACAACAGATTTTTATTTTTTAGTTTTTTCAAACAAACTTTTTATAACAGTTTGAGCTGTATAGAAAAGTTGTGAGGATAGTACAGAGAGTTCCCATGTCTCTCACCTCTTGTTTCCTCTATTGTTTATAACTTACATTAGCACGGTACATTTGTCACAACTGATAAACCGATACTGATACATCATTATTAACTAACCAGTACTAGGTGCCTTTGGGTCAATTCCAACTCACGGCAACCCCACGTGTGTCCGAGTAGCACCATGCTCCATAGGGTTATCAATGGCTGATTTTTTGCAAGTAGACCACTGATGTGCCTCTGGGTGGACTCGGACCTCTAATCTTTCAGTTAGCAGCCGAGTGCATTAACCGTTTGTACTACGCAGAGGCTCCATACTTTATTCAGATGTCCTTAGTTTTTATCTAATGTCCTTGTCCTGTTCAAAGATCCTATCCAGATACATTTATTTGTCATGTCTCCCTAGACTCCTCTAGGCTGTGACAGTTTCTCCAACTTCCCTCATTTTGGATGACATCGACAGTTTTAAGGAATGTTGGGCAGGTATTTCATAGACTATCCTTCAATTTGGATTTGCTTAATTTCTTTTCTTTCATGATTAGGCTGGGTCAACAGATCTTTTTAGGACTTACAAAACATTCTGGACCAAAAAAAAAAAAATATCAAAGAGTTTGAAGTATTGAGCTCAATTGCTGAAAGGGTGTATAACACAGTAGCAGTGTGATGTTTCATATATACAATATGTTCAATTTTCACATACTTGTTCATTCCAAAGTTTTACTATGGATAAAGCAAGGTGGGAATATGTCATCATAATATTCACTGAAACATGCTCAGGTCAAAGAACGCTTTTTTAGTACAGACGGCCAACAGTTTACCAAACTTTCTTGTCTCTTTTTTTAAGGAAATATGAAACCCAAGTTGCTATGGTGCAAGCTGAAACTGAACTTTTGCTTTATAAGGACAAAAAAGAATAGGAAGAGATGAATATATGGATTGCCTTTGTAGGTTAAAAAGCTTTCTTCAAATCAAATGTCAAAATCCTGCTTAATTAAAAAAAAAAAAGGAAGTTGATACTTGGATATAGCGTGTGTTGACACCCACCCCTTTGATTTATGGGAGTATAGGCTAGGGAGAACAGATTACTTTATTCAAGAGAGAAGAAAAAAGTTCCAATATGACAGGAAAGAGTGTAGGCAGCATTAATTCCAGTGCTTGTTTAAACCTGAAGGATTAATAGCAAAAAGGGAGGGAAGAATTGTGAACGTCTCCAGTTTAGTATCTTCAAAAATGCTTGGGGTTTCTGGGAATGGCTCACCCTACCACATGAAAGTGATGCTAAGGGATTCAGCCACACGACTTCTCTAAATCCAGGGCTGGGAGGGACTGCTCCACTTTTACCATCAAACCGTCTTACTTGAAGTGTAGCCACAAATTAAATTTATTTTTATTGAAAAAGTACTAAGTCTTTGCAAATGGGGCAAACACAGCATTCAGAAACACGGTTCCTTTCCCCCCCTCTCTTGAAATATGGTCTCTGTTCCCCTCCTCTCTTGATAGAGTAAGCCACTTAAAAATAAAAAAGCCAGCTTCTCTGTGTGGGATCCCTTGGCCATGTAAAAAAGGCAATGATGTCCATCAGCTACAGAATACAATATTCAGTTATCAGGGATTCTCTTTTACAAACACAATAATAAATAGGCTCATCAAATTCAGAAATGTTGCATTGGCAAGGACATCTAAAAATAATTGCACAATAGATTTGTGTCCTGCTTCCTGGGCAATTATTTTCTGAATTTGGAGGATTCAGGTTTTGTGTCTGAGGAGAATGAAAAAGAAAGAAAATGCAGTCTCCATATGTCACTGAATAGCTCTCCGACTGGTAAAATAGATCTACATTTCGAGGACCCACCCAAAGAGCCACGGACTGTCCCACACTAGATCATTACCAAGCCACTTAGGTTAGAAATTATAGGTGGTCCATTAAAAAAAAGAAAGAAAACCTAAAGTGTTCCACTATGCACAGGCTCTTCATGTGGTTTTTGAGTTATTATGGTGGTTCTGCCAGCTGTGATAAACTAAAAACCCACTGCCGTCAAGTCGGTTCCGACTCATAGCGACCCCGTAGGGTTTCCAAGGCTGTAAATCTTTACAGAAGCAGACTGCCACATCTTTCTCCCGAGGAGCCACTGGTGGTTTCAAACAGCCAACCTTTCAGTTAGCAGTCGAGCACTTTAACCACTGTGCCATCAGGGATGGAACTCAGTTGGATCTTTCTAAATCTAGCAAAAGATTAAAAGAATTCAGCAAGAACAGGTCCATCTCATATTACGAGCATTTGGGAAACAAATAGGAAGTGAAGTCCTAACATCCAACAAAGCAATTTGTTACAAAGGTAGAAATGTCTTAGTTAACATTTGTCTTTTTTCATCTGCCGGAATTACTTAGATATGCTTGTGCCTAAGCCATGGAAATGAACAAGATAACCTCTTGGGACTGTGTCTAGCTTGGTAGTTTTATTGATAACTGCTAATGTAACGTACTGAAAAGGACTAGCGAAAATTGGATTTTAAGTGCTTGCTATAAGATCAGTGAAAGACACAGGGTAAGCTGATTTTTGTGACTACACCCAATCTCAAGTCTTACCCATCCCTCAGTTTTACATCATTGCTCCCCATATACTGAGAGATTTTCCACAGAAGTTTCTTTGATGTTTAACAAGAGACCCAAAGACCGAGAGTAACTAGAGTGTGGAGAGGGACAGAAATCTGTCCTGGTGGGCTCATTTCAAAGCTGAGGCAAATCCTTTCTTACCAAGACATTTATGTATACTTGGGAGACCAACAGACAAATGGGAATCAGATCCCTCAGTGTTCAACCTGTGCTAGTTTTTAAAAGTAAGACAAAATAAGAAACAAACTGAGACAAATAAAAAAAATGTGTGAATAAAAATTCCTTTGGGAATAAATAATTAAATTTATAGCATTTCAGGAATTCTTCTCTGTCCTTTTCGTCACGTAGGGGACAAACACATCGCTAGTCATAAGACCTAGAATGCACAAACGAAAGTCCATCTACATGGAGTCTGAAGTTCCAAGTGCTGGGAGAAGAGTCTGGAGACAAATGAAAGACCATCTGTCCATAGAATTCTATCCTCACCATGTTCTTCATTGAATGATGTGGGTCATAATGTTTGTTATGGGTTGAACTGTGTCCTCCAAAAATATGTGTTTTAAATCCTAACCTCTATGCTTGTGGTTATAACCCCATCTGGGAATGTGATGAGGTAGGATTAGTGTAAAGTGTGTCTTCAGTCAATCTCTTTTGAGATATAGAAGAGATTAAACAAGCCAGCAGAGCAGGGATGGGGAAAGAGGGATGCTGAGCCACATGAAGATTGCCCTGGACAGAAGCTCAGAAGAGACAAGGACCTTCCTCTAGAGCCGACAGAGAGAAAGCCTTCCCCTAGAGCCCTAACCCTGAGTGCAGACTTCTGGCCTCCTAAACTTGAGAAAATACATTTCTCTTTGTTAAAGCCACCCACTTGTGGTATTTCTGTTATAGCAGCACTAGATAACTAAGCCAGTGCTGGTCAACTAGAAGAAATACGATCATAAATTCCTAAACATATATGCTGGAGTACACCCAATATGGGTATTAGTCAATTATCACAATGGAGAGAAATATTTTGCTTTTTGCAGGTCTAAATAAAAATACACAAAGATAATATTTTTTCTTGTTTTCCCTAAAAATGAGAAAGAAATTATTTTAATTAAAAAATAGGAGTAATATTCAAAATAATTTGTGTTTTTGTGTATAGACTTGTTATGAATGTTTTATCTTTGGAACCAGTGACTACCGAGATACACAAAGTGCCCATGAGTTGAAAACTGAAAGGTGTCCATTATTCTGGGGAACCAGGAACAATATGAAACCAGAGAGCGAAGAGTTAAGAATAACTTCTCAGCCTGCTAATGAACTCCATCTTGCCCTAGTGAGACCACCCTACTTTTAAGTAAGAGGTAATTTAATATGCATCTAACTCAGTTGTGTTTGGACTTGATCCAATCTAAGAGAATCAGTGAGATAAATTATAATGAATTGTCTGCAATAATTCAAAGTGACTATAACAGACCTGAAAAACAAGATCCTAAGCTTGATTTTCCAGCTTCCTTTGAATATTTTTCTCTTTATTCTTGTCAGATCACTGCAAAACTTGAAAACGTTTCTTGTAGCTCCCTCACACTGAAAGTTATGTGCTTGGAGCCCCGTTTGATTAGACCCACAGTTGTCAGCCGTCTCTATCATATCAAGCCCACACTTGAAAATGACACCAACCAAATAATATAGTAAGAGAACCAATATGGCCCCTTTAGTTTCCAAAGTGTTTCTTTATGTGTTAATTTTCCTTTGTAATCCACACGTAGTGCTGGGAGGTAGGCTAGTGAAATGGATACAATTCTTATTTCAGATCCTGAAAAAGTAGCTGGATCCAGGACTCTATGGAAGACCCTTCATAAATGAAAACCATTGGATTGATAATAAGCTGTTTCCTGCTCTGGTTAGAGGACAGTAGTCCTTAATGCAGCACACAAAATGTGTATGGGGGAGGGTGGGTGGGAATTTTTTTTCCTCTATTCATAGGACACAGATGTTGTAGTGGAAAGATCCATCAACTCGTGATCAAGACTGATTCACCATGTGAAAATCATATTATTTCTATTGGGTTTAATTTCCTTTGGGGAAAAGTAAAATGGATACATTGGACCTGTAAGCATCAGGAGGGCAGGAAACATGCTTCCCTTTTCTCTCTGTTGTTCTATGTGCCTATGACAGTTCATGAGAACTAGTAGATGTTTGTATTAGTTTCCTTTTTGCTGCCTTAACAAATTACCACAAACTCGGTGGCTTAAAACAACACAAATTTATTATCTTACGGTTCTGAAGTCCAAAACAGGTCTTGCTGGGCTAAAATCAAGGCGTAGGCAGGGCTGAGTTTTTGGAGGCTCTAACAGAGACTCTATTTCCTTGCCTTCATTCCAGCTTCTTCTGCCTCTTTCCGGATTCAAAGCCAAAAACGGTCAGTCAAGTCTTTCTCATATTGCATCACTTTCACTCATCATCACATTTCCTTCTCTGAGTTTGACTCATCTGCCTCCTTCTTTCTTTCACTTATAAGGATGCTTGTGATTACATTGGGCCCGCTGGGGTAATTCAAAATAATCTCCTGATCTCAGGATCATTAATTTAATCACATCCGCAAAATCCCTTTTTTACCACATGAGGCAACATCTTCATATGCTCCCAGGACTTAGGACGTGAATATTTTTGAAAGGCCATTATTATGCTTGCCACAGTGTTTGATAAATGTTTAATGTATTTGTAAATATTTTGAGCAAATGGTAAATTAAGCACTTTGAATTATTTGTAAGATTAGCAAATTACCATGGCTCATCACTCTCCAAAGTCATGGTCATATGTACACTGCACACATCTGATCCGTCCCAGACAGACACACACACACAACCTTCACCCTCCTTCAAACTCTTATTTACCAGACCCTGTGTTTAGTCTTAAAAAAATGCACTCTGGTTCCACTTTACTTTCTTTCACTTTGTAGACAAAATATAATCTGTTCTGATAGATTCTCCTGCCCAATTAAGTGAATTGCTTGCTATCACATAGAGACAGTTAAAGATCTACCAAAATGGAGATTCAAAACTTTTTTCCACTTCTCTTGGGTCCCATCTCACACTAAACTCCTTTCTCCAATTACCATTTCAGACAGATCAACCAACAAGAAGAGGGAGCA
>NW_004444092.1:4341171-4341838 GCF_000243295.1 Trichechus manatus latirostris
TCCAATTGTTTTGGAGAAGTTGACATTTTATGCCTGTTAGTCTATGTCACTTGGGCAAACTTCTACTAGTTCTCTGTCAAAATAATTACAGGAATCCCATCTTATCATGAACTTAATTGTAGCATTCAGAAAGAGATGACAATCTATTATGTTTGCCCAATGCCAGTTCTACTAGTGTATCATGTATATATATAGTGTCAAAGAGTAATTAGGAATAATTGGAAATTAACTGAACACTGTTCTTATGTATGTTGACCGAAAGAGAGAAGTATTGAGAACTAGATTGACATGCAGCAGCACTTCAGCATTCTCTACCCCAGACATTCTCTTTTTTGAAAACTGACAACAATACCATATCAATGACAAAGTCCACAGATTTACTTATCGATTACTTCAAGTACAAATAGATTATCTTTGTGTGGCCTAGGGAATATAATTTTGCCACACTCACAAGGTGTAAATTCTCCTGTGCTTGCTGTTCTAGTAAATCATTAAATATTTAGCATCTACTGTGTGCATCTATAAACCTCCTACAGTAGGTTTAACACAGCACATAGACTTCTCTCTGAAGAATGAATTTCTATGGGAAAATCTAGTTCAAAGAAGAACAAATCTCTACTATATTCCAGTTAATTTTTTTCCCTTGTTTAATTCCATGTTCTTGAAC
>NW_004444092.1:4342273-4360463 GCF_000243295.1 Trichechus manatus latirostris
CCCCATACCATCGAGAAAGCAGTGCCAGGAGCAGAGTGCGTCCTTTGGACCAGGGTCCCTGAGCCGAGAAGCTCCTAGTCCAGGGGAACACTGATGAGAAGGCCAGGAGACAGAAAGCTTTCCGCTGGAGCTGACACCCTGACTTTGGACCTTTAGCCTACTTTACTGTAAGGAAATAAAACTTCTCTTTGTTAAAACCACCCACTTGTGGTATTTCTGTTATAGCAGCACTAGATGACTAAGACAATATCTTTGACACAGCTAATGCAAGGTACGCTGGAAAGTTTCACCTTGTCTATATTTGTCAGATTAAATGCAGAGTTGAAGAAATTGATCAAAGGGCCAAAAAAAAAAAAAAAAAAAATTAACTACTTTTTCCCAATGCAGTCAGGCCAGAAAGACAATAGGAGTTCATTTTTTTGTATAATTTGAGTAATACCTCAGTTTTTCACTCTCCTTTCAAAATGTAGACAAGGCTGTATAGCCCGCTAAGGTGTCACACATTCGGAAGTCTATTTTAAAACACGTTCAAAATGGCTCAACTACATGATGCCAAGCATCTGGCAAAGCAAACTTCTCTTATGTATGTTTCTAAACATTGTGTATGTTTCTTCTTACAGATATTCTGCCTTGTGTTGACAGTCTTGTTGTCAGGTTTTGAACTACATGTTTTATTTGTGGAATAATAAAATTATACGTGCAAAGGTGAGGTTTTCCTTACGATTCCAGTTTAGGTAGATTGAACTTAATGACATGAACACTGAGTTGCCATTGATTCTTGCATTTCTTGAACAGCTCTCTAGCTGTGCTCTCCCTCTGCCCCACAAAGCCGTTCGGAGGCTTGCATAGTCAGTCCCTCCCCGGGAACTGTATCTCCCAAACCAAAGGCAAACGTTCACTTGTCTAAATAGTAACTGACTTTATTGGTTTCATTCTACAGCAAGGATGAGGAAGAGCTAGCCTTCTAGTTTTCCCTGCCTAATAGGAAACAGCTTTAGGAATACCTGTGGTTCACCAACCATCCCCAAACCATTTGCAGGATCTTGAGGTAGGAGGTAGGTATTCTCCATGTGAGGTCACCTCCCTCCTGATGTGAGCTAGCTCAGACTTCCAAAGGCCCTTTCCACAATCAGACCTAACTAACCCCATCTCCAGTCCACATTCACACTATGTCTTAGGTCAGGTGACACTATGGTGGGGTGCAGTCTAGGCGAAACCATGCACTAATTATTTCAGTTTTGTAGCTTGTACACCCTCAGATCACTCATTCTTGCTTTTGTGATAGGGCAAGAAAGACAAATGCCTCACAGACAAGGAACAGATAGTATTCACCACTGCGGCCTCAGCACCTAGCATAGTGCTGTTGTTGTTAGGTGCCGTTGAGTCGATTCCGACTTCTAGCGACCCCATGTGACACAGTAGAACAGCCCCATAGGGTTTTCTAGATTGTAATCATTATTGAGCAGCCGAGCACTTAACCATTGCTCCACCAGGGCCCCTTTAGCAGAGTCAAATGTCTGTTGAATTGATATTATTAGTAAATTGACTAATAAAATGCAGTCTGCCTACGTGTAAAGATCACCTCACTTAAATTTGAAATAAAGTTAAACAGGTAGTCAGGCTTGAGCCTAAGCAGTGTTCACAAGTTGGATAGACATGAATAGTGGAGAGTTAGACAATCTGCCAGAACTGTATTTGTATAAAGGTGCTACTGATAAAACGTCCCTGGGTGGTGCAAATAGTTTGCGCTTGACTACTAATCTAAAGGTTGGCAGTTTGAACCCACCTAGTTGCACCTTGAAAGAAAGTCCTGGCGATCTGCTTCCATAAAGATTGTTGTTGTTGGTTGCCATTGAGTTGATTCCAACTCCTGGTGACCCCATGTGTTACAGAGTAGAACTGCTCTATAGGGTTTTCTTGTGTGCAGTCTTAACAGAGCAGATTGTTAGGCCTTTTCTTCCACAGTACTGCTGGGTGAGTTCGAACCACCAACCTTTAGGTTAGCAATTGAGCACAAACCATCTGTGCTATCTAGGGACCATAAAGATCCCAACCAAAAAAACTCTATGGAGCAGATCTACTCTGTAACTCGTGGGGTCGCTGTAAGTCGGTCACTATTAGTTGGAAGACAAGTTTGGTTTTTGATCTGGTTGCTACTAATAAAATATGAAGACCATATTTATTATGAACTTTGGAAGATAGTGGAGTACCAGGCTTTGTTATTTAGGCTTCTTTAAGGCAAAGAATACACGCTGTGAGGAGAGAATCATGCTGCCTCCTTGGTTACAGAACATGCCCTGACCCAATTGCCTTCAGTTCTAGACATCACTGTGCTGCTAAGGTACCAGAACACCATGGACAACGAGGGTGCTTCGGAAATGGCAACTAGCACGTGGTGGTGAAGCTCGCCCTGGAGATGAGCGAGGCCAGCCTGGGCTGCCTAATGGAGGCCGGGAAGGGAGAGGCAGCGAGACTAAGGCACTGGAGTCTCAGCAAGCTGCCTTTACCTGCCTAGGGGGTCACTGGAACCTTATTTATGAACACACTTGCAGTCTCCTCTGGGAGCTCCCAGAAAAAAAGCGGGAGAATTTGAAGGGCCTGGAGAGTCTAAATTGTTGGTGGGGTGAGAACTAGAGAAATATGGTTTTTATTGTTAATGTGACCTCATCTTAAAACCAGTCTAGCGTGGCCTAGGAAAAGCTGGATATGATAGCTAGCTAGCTTTTTAGATTACATCAATTAGTTAGCTAGACAGGGAAAATGAATTTGACATCCAGAACATAATATTTTGCTAGTTCGTGGAATTTTTAATAATATTAAGACCTTGCTATTTCATTTTTCAAATACATCTTAAATTAAGTTTTTGAAGCCGTTTCATGATCCTCTGAACAGAAAACAAACCTAACAAAAATGCAGAAAGTCTCCTAAAGGGTTAATAGTTCCAAGGTGGAGACTGTATTTAAATTCAGATTTCCTCAAGAAAATCAGCCTTCTCTGTAAGTTTCACAAATAAAAGCAATCGGTGGCTGATTATTTCTAACCTTTAGTTAGTCTTCTGTTGATGAAAAATCAGAATTGGGGATTATTACTTTTACAAAGAATGTTTAGACATCTCAATGACATGATCACTATATGAAATATAATTCAAATTATCTCAGTTTAAACACTGACTTTGACAGTAAAATCATTTAATTTTCTACTATGGAAACTATTTTAATAATTTTAACCACTTTTTAGATTACATCAATTCTTAGAGATGAAGTACGATGGAGAATCAAAATAATTTTTGTAAATTGAGCTCTATTGCAGAAAAAAAAAAAAAGATTTTCATTCTTTAGTAAGGATATTAATGGATAACCTTTCTAGTATCTTTTCCTTGTATTTCTCTTCTTTCTCTACCTCTCCTTCTCACCCAGCTCAAAGAAAACCTAGCTCATGAAAGCAGACTCTAGTTAATGACCCCCTTCCCTCGGCTTTCTCCCATTCTCTTTCATTCACATTCCCAACTTTGCATCTCTCTTCTCATTTTCGTTTTTTCTTTCCGGGGAATGACCACCTCAAAGGATTAATTCAGAACAGGCAGCAGAAAATGGTAACAAGAGCGGGCAAATCAGGATGTGGATTTAGAATCAAGAGGTATGCTAAAGGAGGAGAGTTACTCAAATTAAACATATGTTAAGAATATGGGTTTGTTGTTCATGGCATACCTGCTGCCTGCAATCCCACCCTGGTTGGAACAGCCTTCCAGGGCACAGCATTCCCTAGTGGAACAATAAATAAAGCAGCTTGAGTGTATATGGATCTGAGTAGCTTAGTGAGTTTCCTTTCTTCTTGGTCCGATGCCACTGGTGGAACACAGGTGGTGCTGAACTAGTGAAATGGATAGTGGTCTCTCAGGCCCAGGAACAGACAGAATAGAATTCAGGCCCCAAGGAATCATGTTTGGACATCCATAAATTCTAATATGCTCTTGGCATTTATACCATACTTTGTTTTAACTGATAACTGCATGATCTTTCTTACTTTGATACGTGTGAACTAGGCAGTAAAGATTCATTGGTCTTGAAAAATGGTGGTGCAGAGGCTTAGAACTGTTTTTCTTTGGCCCTATCTGCTGTCAACCTAAGGGTATGGTAAACTCTGTTCTGTAGGTAAAAATGAAGTCTTGCCCTATTTCTGCACTTCCATTCTGCCACATGAATCCCATGTTGCAGCTCTGTGCTGTCCTGGAATTATGCACCCAAATATCGATATGAATTGGTCATACCTACAGCCATTATAAGTCGGAATCAACTTGACAGCAACAGGTTTGGCTCGTGGTTTGTAGGTGCAGTGGTTTAAGAGCTCGGCTGCTAACCAAAAGGTTGGCAGTTCATGTGCACCAGCCCCACCTTGGAAACCCTGTGGGCAGTTCTACTTTGTCTTATAGGGTTGCTATGAGTCGGAATCGACTCAACAGCAACGGGTTTGTTTTGTTTTGTTTTTACAGGGCACTGAAGGTTTTCAGGAGGAACTATTGTAGAATCGCGCTATTATTTACTTGCTCATTTATATTCTTGCCAGTTTAGAAAGGTTTTTAAAAAAATGTTTAGAAAGATTTTGAGGGCTATAGTAATGTAATATTATTTCTGGTTTGAATAAATTCCACTGATAGACAGAATTCAAAATTCTTGAGCCCCTCAGGATAAGTATCCATGATATTGGCAACATGAAAAAAAATCCATACAGTTTTTGAGGGAAGTAATTTTAATTTTATTTTGGAATAATATTGGTCTGAGATATACAAGGCCTCCTTTCCCATTTATTTTGACATTATTCCTGGGATACAAGTATTATCTAACTAGCTATGAAACTATTACAGAACAATAAAGGGTAACTACTTTTAAAGGAATCCTAGTGGCACAGTGGTTAAGCACTCAGCTGCTCACTGAAAGGTTGGTGGTTCAAACTCACTAGCCACTTTGGGGAGAAAGATGTGGCAGTCTGCTTCCATAAAGATTTACAGGCTTGGAAACCCTATGGGGCAGTTCTACTTTGTCCTATAGGGTTGCTATGAGTCGGAACTGATTCAATGGCAATGGTTTTCTTTTTTTTTTACTTTTCTTTTAAGGAGCCCTGGTGGTGTAACAGTTAAGCCCTTGGCTGCTAACCAAAAAGTTGGTGTTTGAACCCACCCAGCAGCTCTGCTGGAGAAAAGACCTGGCAATCTGCTCCCATAAAGATTACAGCCTAGGAAACCCTATGGGGGCAGTTTTACTCCATCACACTGGGTCACTATGAGTCAAAAATCGACTTTATGACACCTACCAACGTAACTTCCTTTATACTATCTATGTAAAAGAGTACTTGCCGACTAAGTGAACAGTGCTAGGGGAATAAAATTTAGAGAACACAGAGTTTCTGAGTCCTTTAAGCATTTTATAAGCATCCATTTATGAGCTATGATATACAAACAACAAATAATTTTTAATTCTTCACTAAAGCAGACAGGCTTCTAATGTTTATTAGCTCAAGTTATCATATTATCTTGATATTAATAAATTTGCATTTCTATAACATTATGCCAAACCTATGAAAATTCATATTTATACAAAGCATAGTTTGGAGGGTGAGTATGTAGAACCAAATCTGGTTTGAAAAGTGGGTTACTTTCTCCATGTCCAAATTTGGGATGTTTTATAGAACTTGACTGAAACGTCCCTCTTACAAAGGGGAAAACATATTGTTATGTTGTTCTAAAGGCAGGAGATTCGTGTTACACTAGTCTCAGCAGCTTTAAATATGTAGAGAAGCTAATCTAGGGAAATCCAGTTCCATTATACAAGAAATCTAGCCAAGCCCTCACAAAGGCAGCCACGTGTAATAAAGGCAATGCCAGGAAACACACAGGGATCATGGTCAGAAGTGTGGGATAGGAGCTGGGTCGGCGGGGGCGGGGGGGGGGCACAGGTGGATCTTGTCCTCCCCTGAGTACTTTCTCCCAAAGTGAAATCTTTTCAACAATTTTAACGGCAATAAGTTGACACAATGTTGTTATGCCAATGATGATTGTTAAAGGAAGTCAGGCAACAGCAAAAATGGTAAGACAGCAAGGAAGGTGGTAAGGAAGGCAGGTGGTGTTTTCTTTTTTTTAAAATGTGCTCATTTCCTCTTCCCCAGCAACCCAAAATCAGCTGTGCCACTCCCAGACTTGCTCCCCTTGACACCGGAACATGGCTGTGCCTCTATCCATGATAAGCAATCCTTTAGGATGGAATACCGTTCTAATGCAGGCACACTGGGAAACTCTCCAGCACTGCCCAGAGATGGAATAGTTTGCCCTGGGGCAGAAGCATGAGATTTGTTCAAACAAGGCTGATGATGACTTGCTGGCAGAAGATGCAATCGTTAGCAATTATTCAGTCACTGATATAATTCTATTTATTTAAAAAAAATGATTAGAAGATGAAACAAAATATAATCTCAGGTGGCAAATATTAAGAGAACTATTGACCAATCATTGAGTGGCTAATAAAATGTCTGTGTTGCTAAAACAAAATTAAATTTTATCATGGAAATCTTCATGAATCCATACAAGTTCTCTGCACAGGGGTCTCTCCACTCACCCCTACATCTTTTGTTTTTTGTGTATTTGCTGACAAAGAAGTACATTTGCTTTGATCACGGACATCTCTCCAGCAATTAAAAGCCACAATTCCAGTTTTTAGGCTTAGAAAATGCTCAAAATATGTTACTTTCAGGGGGAATTAAAATACTATGCCACTTTTGAGAGTCAAGCCCTTCTAAGCCCAGCAACTAATGTTTGCAAACTTCTGATTTCTATTTTTGTAGGCTCTCTGTCTTGTATCTTCCCTTTGTTGATTTTCTGAAAGGCTTTGAGCCCTTGGGTGAACATTCATCTAGAGGCAATTTAGAGGCTGAATGCTTTCATTTGTGAGGCAGATAGCATACATGATAATATACATCTTTAAATTAATACTGTTCCCATACACAAGTTCTTTTCCGGGAGTTGTCTGCCTGTTGGCCTGCTGTGGGAGCGGAGGGCGGGGTACTATTGATTTCAGACACAAGGAAGGGGACAGTGAAGGTCAGGTTTTTAGTGACAGAGACTTCCAGGGATTGGAGTAACTGTTATACATACATCCTGTGACACAGAGCAGTGTGTGATCCCCTGTTCACACAGAGCCCCAACCAAGATTAAAAAACACATGTAAGGCAAAATAATTTGCTAACACGTAGACCAAAAGCACTCCTTTTTTAAAGAAATAGCGTGTCAAGGGGAAAAAGCTAAAAAAGCCAAAGGAAAATCTTGGGCATTTGTTTGCTGCTTATGGGCTATTAATAGCAAGGTGAGGGGATCCTGGCAACACTTTGAGGGCTTCAGGGATATTTTGATTTCTCTCTGCATCATGCTCCAGAATTACTTTTTCCATTTTTTCATGCTGCCTCTGTAACACGACCTCTTTACATAGTATATCTCAGGAAATGACAATTGGCTGTCGAATCCCATACAAATTGATTGGATGTGACAGCTTAAAGGAATAAATAGCCTGCCGAGAAGAAAGTTTTACTTATATTCTTGCATTTTCAATCCTCTTTTATCCTTTCTTAGTTAATTTTATTATTTCAATTAGATCATTTAAAAATCAACACATCACATACCAATCTCCCGTAAGAGCAACCGTAAGATTTGATGATTTTTTTGATACACAGGATAAGGTTTCAAATTTGCATTATTTTATCTACTGAATTAACTATGAATTCTAAACCAAACTAATGCTGCCATGTGTTTTTAAACATCTCTAATCTAAACCATCTGGAGAGGCATGGTTTTGCAAAGGCATCCCTTTCAGGACACTGTGGATTTTGTCACTGCTTGAGGTTTTGGCAAATCATCAACATTACTATAATTCTCTTTTATGAAATATAGCTTTTGACTAGGATTTTAGACTTTTGGGGTGTGTGTATGTGTGTGCATTAATGTGAGTACTTGTGTACAATTTTTGCTCCTATTCTTTTCATTTTTCAGGCAACTATATTTACAACAAACTTATTCTGAAGAAATATAGGTTTTGTCATATATAAGGAATACTTACAATTAATTTTAATTACTCAGTATAATATCAGACAAAGTTATCCGAGAAGCAAAAAAGCATTGTTAAATAACATACCTTATTGTACATAGGTGCTGAAGATATTTTTTAAGCAAGTCAATGGAGAAAACTTATAATCTTTAGTGAATGACAACAAAAAAGTGAAGCTATAAAATGATTATGGCAACAATAATTTGTAGTATGTAAGACATGAACTCCATAGAACTATGAGATTAAAATTAAAATTCAACTAAGCCAAATATTCTGTCCAAGAAAGGCAAACCCTAGTTTAATTCTTTGACTAATAATGAACATGCCATTTAAAAATGAGTAATCAGATAAAAACGTGAAAAGAGTATGTGTCATCACAAAGATTAAAAAACTTTCCCCAGAAGTAAAGATGATTCTACTTCCACAAATTCTCCTTAATAATATATATTTTCATATAATTTCAAAAATTAATCAGTTTCTTGCTAAGAATAACTGTCTGAAATGAATTAAAATAACATGACTATTGGGGAATGGGAAAGTCTCCGCACTTATTAGTAACACAGTATGTTCAAACAGTCGTTTCATCCAATGATATTACAACTTAAAGATGTACAAACAAAGCAGAAAGTTTTTGTCAAGTTTACTGAGGAAAGAAAGGTATGTGTTTTAGAAATAGGTGGTCTGAAGTCTAGAAGTGGCTCTTTTTGTAGACTATAAAGAAGTTAAACCAATGCCCAGGCATCCCGCACAGAGATGGAAGGAGCCTTAGCACATTGCTGGGGCAACATCACAGCCCACCCTCTGCTGCTTACTGTTTCTTTTCCTGAAATGAGGTCCCAAACACACATTCTGAAAGAGAATGTTGCCCTTCTGTGACTTCTCTTTCCTTTTGGACTGCCTAGTATTCTTTTAAACCTACTTCTGCCTACATAAAGATTCTGTCTGATCCATATAATTGTAATGATAAAGAAAAAGCACATTCTGATATTCCAGAGAATGAAAATTCCCCACCTAGGGCTCTATAGGAGGGGCAGCTCTTAACAGAGATGCTAACACTGGTCTTAGTCAGCCCCATCTTCTTACTCTTGCTGCAGGATGGCTTAGGCCATTCTTCTCTACCTAAAATGGCCAGCTGGTCTGTGCAGCACTCAGTGGAGCCGCTGAGCTATGGAGATGCTTGAGGGTTCCTTTATGAAGCCAGTGCCTGAGGCAATCCAGGTGCAGAATTAAGCAAGGAAGGCAAAGGGCTTTGCCTCATGCATCTGCACTTAGCAGGTGGCAGAAACACAGAAGCAGAGATGATATACAAGCCTTTCACACCAGTACATCCTTACTAACTACCATTGCGCTAAATGACCCTACAGGACAGAGTAGAACTTCCCCATAAGGCTTCCAATGAGCACCTGGTGGATTCTAACTGCTGACTGTTTGGTTAGCAGCCGTAGCTCTTAACCACTACACCACCAGGGTTACCAATGGCCTCCTAGGAGTCAGTAAATATCATTTACTCATTCAACAAATGGTTAAATGACTGGTACGAGAAACTTTTGGAACTGTATTAGGCTCCCTCTTCACTTGGCACACATAGGAATCTGACCAACGTGAACAGGGTCCAGGAAACCAATATGATTGAGAGGAACTGGCCAGGTGATTGAAAACAGGGCATGGTGGGGACTGGGGCAAACTGAAGAGTTCTTTTGGAGAGCAGACAGCCACTTCTCCGCTTCAGCCAATTTTTGCCATGAGAGCCTGGCCATAGTGGGCACCCCATAAGTATGCTGAATGAATGAATCAATGAGTGAATGAATAGGTCTACACTAGGTGAAACTTCTTTGGGAATCTATCCAAGCAAGAAAAATAAAAAATGCCAAGGTTTAAGCTTCCTCCCATGTGACTATCATGCAATAAGGGTGAAACGATCGAATATAAAGAGAATACTTTTATCTTTTCAAATCACATTTACCTATATTATCTCTTTTATCCACAATAACCCTAAGAGGTAAGCAGAACTCCCATAAAGGGAAGAGAAGGGAAGGACATTTAGAGAATTGCAGTGCTGGAGGTCCGTGCCTACAACATACGTGCACAGTAACAAGGCACAGCCAATGCTAATAAGAGTCTTGACTGTTTTGGTAATACCATTATGCTTTGGCTTGATCACCTGACATATGATATGGCAAGAAAAATAAAATAAGCTAAGAAACAATTTTTTGAAAGGTGTATTCTCATGGCATCCTCTTCAAACAGATCATGGGATTGTTTGTGAAGTATATAATTGCCTTTACGTGTTGATCTCAGATGAGGAATTGTCTATGATACAATCTCTTTGTTATAATCCTGCTGAAAATTTCCCTAGATGTATCCCAATTTTTAATTCTGATTCTTCTTGTGTTACTTTTTGGAGAAGATTCCAGAAAGAGGGCCGCTAAAGAATGAAAGATGACAAGGCAGTTTCTCTGCTCCCAGCTTCCTGGGCCAAAACAGAAAATGAAGCTCCTGCTGTTTTATTTAATAAGAATCAGTGTCTAGTTTGAGCCTCCAACGCCAGACCAGTCATACTCAATTGGCATAAAAGAAGTGTTTCTGAATGTCTGCCTTTCATTTTAGCATGTGTGTTTAAACGCCGTACACCTTTTCCTTAAGGCACAAAATAGCACTGCTGTGCTGCTTTTCATTCTGTCTGATCCATATAATTGGTATTGTAATTTTTATATAAGAGCTTTATTTTACCTTTTTGTCATCTACATGAATGTTCCATAATTTTATACCTCAAAATATTTATCACAATCTCTAAAACACTGGTTGAGCTTTCCATTTGTGTGTTTTCCCATCCAGAGGCGCAAGAAGCCCCAGATTTGAAAACTGTTTGGGTCATTCTTACATTAGTTAGCATATTCTTGACCACAATGCAGAGTTTATTTTCCAATTACTAAGCACCTCTTAAAACCAAACCCATTGCCACTGAGTGGATTCTGACTCATAGTGACCCCACAGTACAGAGTAGAACTGCCCCTTAGGGTTTCCACGGACGCCTGGTGGATTCAAACTTCTGACCTTTTGATTAGCAGCTGTAGTTCGTAGCTCTGAACCACTGCACCACCAGGGCTCCAGGCACCTCTTAGGTGTTTTCATTCTTATCACGCCAGGAACTCATATTAAGTATACAGTACTAGGTGTCAAGGAACTTTCTATTCTTTCATCCCCTTTTCGTTTTTGACCTCCTTTGAATAACCAGTTCTCAGCACATCCAAGAGAAAAGCCTAGAAAATGCCTTTTCCTGTTTATCACCAGGGCCATAAGAAAGTTACCTTTCACATTATTTAAAAAAAAAATTTTAAGATGAATTCTAACACTTCTCTGGTCATAATATAAACAAAAACCCGTTTCCCTTGAGTTAATTCCGACACATGGGGACCCCATGTGTTACAGAGTAAAACTGCTCCATGCGATTTCCTTGGCTGTAATCTTTACAGAAGGAGCTCTAGTGGCACAAAGGTTAGGTGCTTGGTTGCTAACAGAAACGTCAGTGTTTCAAACCCACCAGCGACTCTGCGGGAGAAAAGACCTGGCCATCTGCTCCCATAAAGATTACAGCCTAGGAAATCCTATGGAACAGTTCTATCCTATCATATAGGGTCATCATGAGTCAGAATCAACTCCATGGCATACAACAATAATCTCAATAGAAGTTGATGGTCAGGCCTTTCTTCTGTGGCACCATGTGGTGGGTTTGAACCACCAACCTTTTGGTTAGCAGCCAAGAGCAAACCATTTGTGCCACCTAGGCACCTTTCTGGTCATAATACACTGTAGCAAATTAATTTAAATTACTTTATATCTTTATGTCCATAGCAGTGTTGTAGATTTAGAATATGGACTACAATCTGGGTGGGATGGGGGTAAGGAACAAAAGTTGATGGAAGAAAGAAATCAAGTTCATTTAAAGAAACCTCGCAATTACACTAGAGCCTGGAGGGTGTCTTCCTTCCATGGGATCAGCACACACAGAAGCAAAGCCTCTGAGACTCACCCACAGCCTCTCAGCAGTGTGGTCAGCTAGGAGTGGAGCTGCAAGTCCCCCCTTGCTGTCCCCTCGTCTGACCCCTAGCCCACATTCCCTCCCGAGTCACCATCACTCCTCACAGGCGGAACTTTCTCTGAGGTCAGCAGGAACTTCGTGTGAAACCAAACGCTGGACAACGGAGGCTGGGAGTTGCACTCTAATCTGTATCCTTTATAGAAACTTAATGAGAAGTGAGGCCACATGTAGGAAAAAAGTCAACTGAGGATTTTAAACCACTGGCACAGAGGGAGTTAGTTCCTATTACCCCTCTCCACATTCAGCTTTCCCCTGAACAGTGAGGGATTCTGGTCTCTGTCAGTTTTAGGTCATTTTCAGATAATCCTTAAAAAGAATGCCAAGAACAAAGAAACCAAATCAGGAAAAAATAAAAGTAAAAATAAAAACCCACTGACCAAACCAAGCCTCTAAATATAGCTTTTCCACTTACCTCAATGCAGATAATTCTAAGATACATAGTTCTGATTCTATTCATTCGGTTTAAAAGAGAAAGACCACACCAGGGTAAGCAACACAGGGTGGTCAGACACATAATCTAAGGACAGTGTTTGGAAGCCACTACAGAAGGCGGCAGGAGTGTTGCCAGATTGTGTGGTGGCGTTGAGTGGCTGATTTCTATGCAGAGTCCACCGATAGTTTCCAAGTATGGACAGCTTTTATTGAAATTAAAATAGAAAATGCAGGACCAGAGCCCACGCTAAAAATTCAGTTTAGTAAAGACATGAAACTGCCCAGGCAAATAGAAGGTATTTGGCCTTGCTGTTCGTAACAGAGAGAAACTAGCCTTCACACCGAAATCTTGTCACGATTAGGCTAAAAGCCCGTCAGTCTTTGCAAAGGAACACTGATCTGATGTCTGTTTCTTGTGCATTTGCTTTCCAGTGCCTGAAACGATGGCAAGCCACTGATGCTTTCCTGAGCCATTAGATTTGTTGGCAATTATACACTTATGAAAAACTATGAAGAAATTAGCAAGAATCAGTGAGAAATGGATAGTTAATGCAATTATTCCAAAATTGTAAATATAATCCTCATAAGGCACCACTTGCTTCTACCTATCTCCAGACCTCTTTACTAAGCAAACAAATTGTCTAACCTTTGAAATCACTGAAACATCACAGGAGAATGTGGAAGCCAATAAAATTTCAAACTGTACCTGAATCACTCAATAAATGTCTAGAAAGGATGAGTTGTAATAAGTTTTTTCCCAAAGATCAGAAACGATATAGAAGAAAAGTTAAGGTCAGTGAGTGGGGTTTTCATTTTTCTTATTTGCATTTTAATTCTGAGGGCTCTCTAAAGTCCCCTTTACATTTAGAAGATGGTAAAGATAGCCGTGTCTAGGACCATACTTAGGCCATCTTGTGTCTAACCCAGGTCTTATAAACGGTTGGCTGTCAAAAAATATACCTTGAATGAATTACACAGCCTTTGTTATAAATTTCCAGGGTTCCCCATCCATTTAGAGTACAGCTGGGAGATGGCATGATGTAGGTGGTAGAATGAGCACTGTGTGGAGTCAGAAAACCTCAGTCCTAGTATTGGCTCTACTGCTCACCAGCTGGGTCAACCTTAAAGTGTGAACTCTCTCAACTGTAAAAGGAAAATAATGACAAGTTTCCTACCTCCCTGTTGTAACTATCAGTTAGGTCAAGTAGGCAGAAGTGTTGGGAAAATGTAAAATACTGACAAATGTAGGTATCTCTACAGCTATTACAGATAACATTCATGCATGCTGTCCAAACTGTCTTATCTTTTTCTCCTTCACTTAATCTTCACCCACAAATTCATCTATGATTTCTTCAATTCCCAACCCCTGACTGTGCAAGGACTTCTGATTTGGTCTACTACAACTTGACATACTCAGTATTAGAGTGATTTTGTTTTATTTTGGCAGCTATTGATATTTACCTACTTTTATTCCAACTTCATGGATACCAACTCTGTCAATGTGTGTATATCCACCCGCACTCTCCAATGCACAATGTCCCCATGTCATGGTCTTCAGCTCTGGGTCCCAGCAATAGGTGAGTATGGGGAGGTAGAACAAGGGTAGTTAGGTAGAAAATCTCCCAAATGGGGTCAGGTAGGACTAGGAGATCAGCATCAGAGTGAAAAAGGAAAGAAATCCCACTCCAGTTTGGATCAAGGAGGAAAAGGGGATTGTGGGGCTGAGAAGGAAAGTCCCACACTTCTGACTAAAGGAGCCAACTGGTTTTGCCATCTTCCCAGGTCCTTACTTCATCTCTCTTCTATATACATTTCTTTATTCAGGTGGTTCTCAATTCTTACTGCATATTCAAATCACTTAGGAAGCTTTTACAAATGACCAGGCCATACTCCAGACTAATTAAATCAGAATCTCTGTTGGTGGAACCCGGATATCAATATTTTTGAAAGTTGCCCTTGCGATTTCAGTGACCAGCTAAGGTGAAGAGATAACTCTGTTCCATTTCTTCCCTTCATCACACACACCTGCATGTGTTGCCTGGCCGAGTCCCTTACTCATGCAGCGTGAGGCAATGGGAAGAACACGGACTTTGGAGTAAAAACAAGCTGGCTTCAAACCTGGCTTTGCCACTCACAGGCACCTGCCCTAGTTCTGTGACTTCTCTGAGTCACAGTTTCTCATCTGGGGGCACAGGGAATAATAAGAGCTTATGATAATGAATGTAAGGAGTAGATTCTCAATACATCCAAGTTCAGTTCTTTACACAGAGTCGATGTCACAGAGACACTCTCCATGTCCCCAAATTAACATTTTCCTCACCTCTTAGCAAAGTTCCCATTCACTTGATGTCTAATGATTTCCCTTCTAAAGATAGTCATTCCAGATGTATTTGCCTACTAGCCCAAAGAGATCTGGAATTAGTAGGTCTTCAGAAGTTGTAGAAGAGATATTGGATTGCTGAGATCCATGGGTCCTCATTACTTTTGTGGTGCCCTTTCCTCCTGTCTGGAGAGGGGTCAAAGCTCTTTGTCTTTTCACTGTCCCAGAGCTGGTCATACCTTCTGCCCCCTACAGTTAGATCAGTTTAAGAAAATTAACTTAATGGCAGAAACCACATACTACAGTGGTATTCAGCAATTTGTGTTTTCATAAGCTTTTCTAAATGTATCCTTTCTAAGAACTACTTATCATTTATATCTGAGTAGCATAATTATGATTTTGAATATCTTTAAGCATGTATGTGGTTAACTCGAATAGCTTTTATTTGACACCTAAAGTCTGAGTCTTTGTGGTCCTTTGCTTATTCTCCTGATCAGCCTTACAGTTTGAAAGTATTAGCATTCTCACCTTTTCCAGTGAGAATGCTAGGTAGAAGTTAGAACCCCCACCTGCTTCTGGTCAACAAACAAAGTGAAGATAATGATAGGAATTTGGGGCACTGAGATATTTTAGTCAGCATCTTGTAGTAAATCTGGTGTGAATACCATGTTAAGATATTCTGGCTTTTTTTTTTTTTTTTTTTTTAAAGCAGGCATAGATTTTCTTCTAAATACACACACTGGATCTTTTAGAGGAACTAAAAATGAAATTAAATGTGCGGTGGTGAAATGTTTAGTGAATGATCCCACAGATACCAGGAGACGAAAGAAAGGGTGCTCTCTTTAATCAATACTAGCATTAACCATTGTTGTGTAATTAAACAGGTAATTTTTACATTTCAGGTAATGCCAAAGAACTTTGGGATTTGCTTCTTCCCTCAGCATAATTATGCTCCTACTGACCTGTTTACTACGCAGTGTTGTGAATATTAAGCACATATCAAATTGTTATTATCATAGGCTACCTGTTGTCAGCTAATAGAGTTAAAAAAACTAAAATGATGATAAAGATCATGTACACTGATGATAAATATCATGTAACATGTTAATTCTTAGATTTTTAAAAATTCAAGATATGTTTCATGTAATATCAAACTAGTTTTAAAAAGCCCTGTTTTTCAAAAACATCTTCTCCTTATCTCATAATCCTTGTAGCAGTTTCCTGGCAACTCAGCAAACCTCTTAACAATCTGAACAAAATTAGGATTTTGTGTTTCTATGTTTACAGAAAGAGCATATCAGGCTGACAAACTTGATAATCTAAAAAAAAAAAAAGGAAAAAAAAAGCGTTCTCATTTCAAAGGTTCAAAAATAAAGGTTATTTACTATGCAGACCTAGTCTTCTTGTTGTTTTTGAGATAGCAAATTAGAAAAACATGGCCAGAGTTAGAGGTTACTCAATCACGTTGAATCTGGGACTTTTATTCCAGCAGCTCCTGTTCTCCAAATTATATCTGATAATGTTCTAAAGTCTAAACACATTTTAGTTCAAAAAGGTATTCAGCTCTTAGATATAAAATGGCACTGACCTTCTAAACATCAACCAGTTTACTTACTCTCTTCAAATGATGTCCTGGGTTACAAACGAATTCTGTTCCTAAGTCTGTCTTTAAGTCAATTTGTATGTAAATCCGAACAGTTAGGT
The DNA here is from genome assembly GCF_000243295.1 of Trichechus manatus latirostris. Taxonomy (NCBI): domain Eukaryota; kingdom Metazoa; phylum Chordata; class Mammalia; order Sirenia; family Trichechidae; genus Trichechus; species Trichechus manatus. The sequence continues at coordinate 4,358,913 of NW_004444092.1, forward strand.
ATGGTTTGTATCCAACGTCAGTTAGTCAAATGTTTGTCTTAGTGTATAGTATATAGTACACCTTTCTATGCATAAAAAATTAAAGAAACACTTCCAGATACACATCTTTAACATAATAATACAGTAATAATAATAATAATAATGTTTTGAGGCACGTCGCAAAGTAGCACCCATTTGTTATTACAAATCATTGTATGTACCTCGAATTTTTAATATAATAGGTTGTACGGGGGTTGGTTCGTAACTACGGTTGTATGTAAGTGGGACGTTCATAACCTGGGGATTACCTGCATTTGTACTCGGAGTACTCTGCCACCTAATACCTCTGAATTGTAATATTTGAGGAGCTGAAATTTTGAGTTGGAAGGTTTGCTTTTCATTTTCCTGTACATAATCACTGGATAGGGGCATTAATCAAGGGGTTGGTGTACTGGCCAATGCTGAGGCCAATTATCTAGGAAGAGTCATGGCAACAGAGTCAAGCTGAACGTGTACAAGAGCAATATAATTTCAGTCTGTACTGTGCAGACAAATGTGTCAGGAGACACAAGGAGTAAAATACCCCAAACTTTCTAAAATTATCTCTGCACTTGGAAACTAGGAACAGCATCTTCCTTTCTCAATAATTCAAGACATACTGGTGGTAAGGCTTTCCCCACATCTGCTACAAAATTATTATTATCTGTAAAGCAAGATGGCGTCCATAAACTTAAAATTGGAGAAATCCCCTTGAACTGCATTTCACAGAGAGGAAGGAGCTTGAAATGGTAGTGCTCTGAGGATGTCCACGTGGGTGGGCAAGCATATGTTGCTGCTAAGCAGAGGAAGTGGTTTACCACGATTTCTTCATAAGTGTGAGGTCTTTATAAACTCATCCTCATGGGAACTGTTTTAAATAGAAAGAAGATGACACACACTCCCAGCTAGGCTTCCTAACTATTTGGGGAGGGTTGCCACTTTCTCAAAACATTAGGTTACTCTGGGGTATTTTTCCAAAATTGTCAACAATTCCATTTTTAAACTTAGTTCTTCCTCTCACTATGAGACAAATGTCATGCAACATAAGCTATATTTGGCCTAGTAGGAGATGTAAGTTATTTTTACTATGCTGACTCCTACCTGACAGTGGAAGATGTATTCTGGTGTGGTTTTCTTAAACTTCATATTCCAAACCAAGGCCACTCCATCTGGTTCATGAGGAGCATCTTCATTGTTGTTGTAGGAAGCAACCATCAGCTCGGGGTACTAAATGGAAGAGATCACAAGGATGGATCGTGTGAAGATGACAACACAAGAAAAACTTTCTTATTCCTACACATACACGCTACTTAACACACATTTAAATGGTGGTTTTTTTGTTTTTTTTTTTTAAGTTGTGGCATGCTTAATACCATTTTACTGCCTCAGCCTACTGCAATCTGGATTCTGTCTCCAATACTCCACTTGTGCTTGCCATAGTCACCAGTAGCTGCAAACATTGCTTGACCTCTCTGCATTATCTAACACTTTGGGCTACTCCCTCCTTTCTCCTATATTGGCTTCTATTACATC
>NW_004444092.1:4361485-4362877 GCF_000243295.1 Trichechus manatus latirostris
TTTTTTTTTTTTTAACCTCTGAATTCAGGTTCTAGTAATTCCTAGCATATGAAAAACTTGTGCCAAAATCTGTTTGATTACAAATGCTCCATTTTCTTTCAGTAACTCCATGCTCAGTGGAAAGGCCTTGTATTTAATCCTTTGTTGTTGAACAATGCTAGTAATTGAATTAAGCTCAAGAAACAAAACCAGTGAAATAACAAGGCAGACTCTACAGTGAGGCTAAGTATTAGAAATACCTACTCACCCTACATGAACTCTGTCCTGAGTGTTACTAAATAAACTGAGGATGAATCTTGTGGGAAGCATTATGCGTTAGACATTTTTTTCATGAAAAATTTCTTGAAAAATTTGTCTCATGAAAACACCCTTCCTACCTGGGATTTCCAAAAAGGAGCCCCATTAACCATAGCATCAGGATTACAGCAGACCATATCACTTTCTTCTCATAGGTAATATAATTTTTCCTTTCTTTAGCACAATGTTGCATATATATTTGCCAGAAGATTGTCCTTATAAATTTGAACACTCACTTTTTTTTTCCTCTACCAAAAATAATTAAAACTATGTCTTCTGTGTGGCTTTATTCATTCTTTCAGTGCCCTCAACTTAAGAAAGCTGCAGACAGTTAACAACTTGCTGGTTGGTGAAGAGGAAGTATAAGCATACAATCATACACATGTATGTGGCCACCAGGGGAAGTAATCATTCTTTATTAGAAAACACTTCTCAGCGGATGAATCAAAGGCCTATTAAGAAAGGCCTTTGATTCAAAGCCCATTCAAAGAAACTAACATCCAGATAAACACAGTTGTCTCCAGACTGTCCATCTGAAGTTTAACTATGTCACATGTGAAAAGCAACTCTGTAAACATTGACACTGCTACCACAGGGGCCAATGAGCAGCCAGATGTGTCTGGGATAATATCCCACAGCTTCACATCTGGGTCTCATCGTTGGCACCCACTTGCCGCTTTTCTTTTTCCATTTTAAGAATATTTTAAATTATTTGGCTTTAAAGCTTCTTTAGAAAACAGGGAGAGTTTCAGTAGGATACCAGTGAAATGCCTTTAGGGCAGTTTCTATAACTGGGATCTTAAGGCCTAAACATACTGATTTAAACCCTATTTTATGCAAGTTTTTATGATTTCAAAGTCTCCTCTAGTATATCTTTTTTAATTGTTTGTTTGTTTCAACATGATTCAGCCACATTTTCTTACTCTCCAATGAAAGTCACTAACAATTACTTAAACCTTAAATGTTGTTAAAAATTCTGACTTAAGGAGACCATGAATAAAATGAAATTGTGATCATTTGATTACTCATGGGGCTGGATTATCCAATATTTAACAGGGGAATTTTACCCGGAAATTTTCAGATCTGCTCTCCAGC
>NW_004444092.1:4364125-4366016 GCF_000243295.1 Trichechus manatus latirostris
AATTCTAAATGCTTTAAATACATTAACTTATTCAATACTCTCAATAAGCTTGTGAGCTAGGGATTATTATTATCATCATTTTATGAATGAAGAAACTTAAGCCAAGGGAAGATAGACAACTTGCCCAAGGTCACAGAGACAGTGAGTAAATACTCTTTACAAAGATTACTACGGCAAATGTATTTAAAATGACTCAACAGAGTAGAGATTGGAGGTAGGGCGACCAGCTAGGAAGTTATTTCTTTACATAAGGAAGAAGTAGAGGGCATGGCATAAAGTAGGTGTCCAATACATGTAAATGGATTTGAATTGGTGTCAGTAGCAGTCTTTTTGCTACTGTAAATTTGATTGGATTTAGCAACTAAATGAACTGTCAAAGAATACTCATGTTTGTACCTTGGATGACTGACTGTAAGGCTGGTAGATACAATTTAAATGTGAGAGGAGCATATATGGTGGGAGTAAGATGATGTGTCTGGTTTTGGACATTTCTGGAAAATCTGTCATGCTGTGTGTGGATAGTATTATTGACTCACTGTGCTAAACAATGTTCAATGGATGACAAATTTAACATAATTCCCCAGATGCCCAAATTTCTTCCAAGGAATAATGTTTGGCTGATATCTTGCAAATATTGCAAGGTTAAAGCGGTCTAGTCTAAAAAACCCAGCCGAACAAAGCTATCTAAAAACCTTAGAGTTTCTTCATGTTTCTGCCCTCTGTTCTGTTTTGCTCCATTCAGGAAATTATCCTAGGCGTACATGCACTATTGGCCTCCAAGACTGTCCCTCTCTCCTTCTCTTTCTTAATATCATTAAGTTACATCTAGATGTATTCAGAAAGTGTCTTCTTCCCATAAGCATGTGAACCTGGTCCTTTGAACCTCACAGAAGTGTTGTGATATAGGAGCTGAGTGCTCCAATTCCTTTGTCTCATACCCCATATTAAACACACTTTTCAGAATTGCAAGCCTCCTCCCCACAGTGTAAATGGACAGGATGTGAAAAAATAAATGTGCTCTCTCCATGATGGTGTTTTTTGCCTTTTCCAGTTTCCCTTCCTGCAGTGGGATCATCACACCGAACCCTGCGTAGAAATAAATCCACGGGCAAAAGGCCCCGTCACACGCAGAGGCGCGGCAGGGACCAGCCCCACTGTGAACCTGCCCTGCCACCTCCGCAGGGAACTTTATCAGCCGACCTATCAGGCAACACCGTAAAAGGTGCCTTTGAGGAATGTGTCAGATAACACTCCTGTGTAATTTCCAGACTCGGAACAAGTGAACCATCTGAGCTAAATGTTTCCTCAGGCTTGCACCTGATTTTTGTGCACCCACCCGAGCGCTCACAGACCACCCACATGCTGGCGGCAAGCGCGGGTGAACCCTGCTTGTAGAAGTCGTGGCAGGATCAGATCATGCAATGTATGCTTTGTTGTTTGGGTGTACAAGCGGGTTCCAGAGCACAGGATGCTCACCTACTTGGTGGCTGATGACAGTTCAGTCGTGTGGTATTATACTCCTCTTCAGTTCCCCTGTTCTCCAGTAGGATTGAATAGGGCTCTTCATATCACCCTAGATAGGAAGCTATGCCTAGAAGCCCTATTCTCCCTTCATCTGTCTGAAATGCTAGGCTTCTGAGAAGCCCTGTATGACCAGACACAAATCCCAGCCTCCACTGAACTCTGAGAGTACTCACTATCTACCCCATGTTATTTGGCACTTCCAAGCTCTCTTAAATTCATAAGCCCTTTGTGGGAGGGAATGATTAAGAACATATGCCTTGAGTGCTATAAGGCTTGGGTTCAAATTTTCTGCTCTGCCGCATCCTAGCTGAGTGACTTTTAGCAAGTTACTTAGCTTTTCTGAGCCTCAGTTTCTTCAACTATAAAA
>NW_004444092.1:4366116-4367979 GCF_000243295.1 Trichechus manatus latirostris
ATTCATAAGCCCTTTGTGGGAGGGAATGATTAAGAACATATGCCTTGAGTGCTATAAGGCTTGGGTTCAAATTTTCTGCTCTGCCGCATCCTAGCTGAGTGACTTTTAGCAAGTTACTTAGCTTTTCTGAGCCTCAGTTTCTTCAACTATAAAACGGAAGTAATGATAATAATGATAATAATAACAACAATGGCTGCCTCCTATGACTGTTATGAAAGTGAAATGAGAGAATGACTTCAGAGCACTTGGCATATGACTTAGCACGTAAGAAACACAAAGTAAAAGCTAGCTATGATTATTATTCCCAATAAAAGCACAGACTACAAGAAAACAGAAACTGTGCTGCGTATAAGTGTCTAGACTTACCATATATTAGATTGACTTAAAAATGTAACCAGCAACTTTCAGGGGAACTCTTACAAGTTGAAGTTCCCTTCTCGAAGAAAGGGAATATTCTTCCAAGCGCAGTGATAATAAGTACCAGCTTGAAAGGAAGCAAGGTTGAAGGAAAGGAGACCTAGAATAAGGCCACACCATTTCCCTAAGAAAGATTGTTAAAGAGAAATATTGTGCTATATGCCAATGCCCCATCCCGGTGTTCCTCAAATAGACTCCTTACAGCTCACATGAGCCAGGTCCCCTTTTGTGGAATGGGCCTGGATCTTCAGTGACTCCATGGATCAGGAATCTCCTCCCCCCGGCCCCCATGTCACTCAAGTTCTTTATCAGGCCTTCTAGGCTCTCTCTAACTACCTTTCTTCATGTTTCTCGCTTCTGTTTCACGTGTTCTACCCAGGAAATCATCTTAGCCACATATACCACTACTCTCTCTGAGGTTCATAACATTCCTGCTTCCCTCATTGTTATTATGCCTTTGTTACTGTGGGAGGGAACATCGCCTGGTTGCTAAGAACATGGGCTCAGAGTCAGACTACTTGGGTTCAAATTCTGGCCACATCATAACTAGGCTGTGTGCCTTTTAGCACATGACTTAACCCCTCAGTGCTTGGCATACCCATTGCTGTTGAGTCAATTCCAACTCATGGTGACCCCATGTATGCCAGAGTAGAATTCTGCTCCACAGGGTTTTCAATGACTGACTTTTTAGAAGTAGATCACCAGGGCTTTCTTCCAAGGCACCTCTGTGTGAACTTGAACCACTAACCTATCAGTTACTAGCCTAGCATGTTAACCATTTGTACCACCCAAGGACTCCAGTGCTTGTCATAGTACCTCGTAAATTGTCCACTGGTTGAGTTGGCTCTACAGCAAATATGCTTTCACTCTGAGTGCCACACTAAGAACTTTAGATATAAGGCAATAGGGACTTTTAATCTAGGAAGTGAGATGATCAGATTTGCACTTTATTTTAGAAAAATGAATTTGTATTTTAGAAAGATTATTTGGATAGATGTCCAGAAGAAATACTGTAGGTGGACATGCATGGAGGTAGAGCGACCAGTTAGAAGGTTAACAACGTTACATGTGTAAGATGATGAGGCCTTAAATTAAGATGGTATGAGAGAGGTTGGAGAGGAAAGGATTTGAGGAATATATGAGTGGAGAAATGGACATTCTTGGTGACAGACTGGGTATGGGAGGTAAGAGAGAGGAAGTTGGTAGTGTTGATTATGGGAGTTCTGCTTTAGGCCCTTGGGTGTATTGTGGTACTTATAACATAGAATATAATAGGTGAAAAAACATTTGAGGTATGTGGAAATAATTAGTTAAGTTTTTGACATAATTAGTTGGGAGGTCTATGGGACACCTGAGTGGGTCTGTCTGGTGTGCAAAGTGGAATTCAAGAGAGAGATTGGGGATGTTATAAACAGGCTGTACATGTGGTGGTTGAATCCAAAGCAG
>NW_004444092.1:4369277-4371626 GCF_000243295.1 Trichechus manatus latirostris
AAAGCTGCCTAAATTGCTCGGGCTTCACTTCAGGAATTCCTCTATGCTCACCTTTCTTCTGTTCATTTGCTTCATTCCTTATCCCCTTGGCTTGAACCCCACATCACTTGTCTCTTACAGCTCTTGTTTAGACTGGGTGACCTAGTTTCAGAATAATTTACTTGCTCTCTAACTAGCTGACACATTAAGACATTTTTTTTTTTCCTCCTCTGGTAACCTTCCTCACTTCCAACATTGCAAAACATAGGCAGGAGGTAACATGCACCCAAGTCCTGTGAGGAACTCAGGATAACACTTGGCCAGGTACCCAGAGGGAAATAGGACCCAGAAAATCAACTGAGCCATAGAGTGAATAATGAACCCATTTAAAATAAAACAAACACTGCAGAACTTGTGTATTCCAAATATTCCTGTCTCTTCAAAGTAGTCTAACGATGATGCCAAGTATCTAGAATATTTTTCAGAATTCCGTTTTGCAACTGTTTTCAGAGCTTCTGTTACATTCCTTTGCGTATCCTCAATGATAATACGACTTTGTCCTTTGAGAATGTATGTGAATTTTAGAAATAGTTAAAAGTCAAGTCTGATGAGAAGAGCAAGTGATCTCACCTTTGCATATTGTTCTTGGCCAAAAGAAATGGGTGGCTAAAAAGCAGCTGTATCTATTTTTTATAAGGCTCATAAAATGGCTTATTACCCTCATGGAGATAGTCGACAGTTACTGCCTTTCCAATACGTATGCTACATTCACAGAGGAAGTCATTCAGGGCCATTTACTTTTACTGATTAGTTTTTTTATCTGTAAATATATCCTTGCACATGTGTTTTCTAAAAGGCATAAAGCCAGTCTTACAGCTACCAAAAAGAGGACAAAAAAAATTCCATTCTTTGTTTGCTGTCTCCCACATCAATAAAGATCTCTCAAAGCTCATGTTTGTTTTCTTCAGCTACCATATACAATACAAATCTCCTTTTGTTGCTTATAAACATGTTTTCTCAGAGGGACAATGCACATGACTCTGCCAAGGAGGAAGATACACAGATAGTTGTCACCTGGACTGTTCCCCAGATATCAAGTTCAAAAGCATTTCACTGTAAGCCAGAGTTTATAACCAAAGCCCTTAATGAAAGCTGTTCAGCAAGATCAATCCTGAAATTTCATCCTCCTCTGATTTGTTAGGTTTGTCATTTGTCTAGTCAATCATAAATAAATTTAGAATCAATACACAAGTTATAACACTATTTTTTAAAAAATGCATACAAAAACTAACCCATCTTTTTCCTCTAACTCTCGACCGCTGTAGTCAAAAAAGATGTCGGAGTCTTCTGCCAATGCTCGTTCAATTACCCTTATTGTCCGATCAAAAAAGATGAGGAATTCCTCTGAATGAAGTATCTGCTGTTTTTCTTCTTCTGTCAGCTCCCTTGGAGGGGCTTGTAATGTAAACAAGAGATTGTTAGGAAAGAAAAGAGTGACAATTAAAACTTTTCAAGAGGAAGCCAACTCTTGAAAGAGACTGAACGTAAGAGGTTATCAAAGGAGTGATAAGACACAGTAAAATAACAAACCATTGAGAGTTGATATCGATTCTAAATGATTCCCTAATTCACAACACAAGTTTCTGCTGATGTCTCCATTGCTACATTTACAGAAAAGATTTCATATCTGGTTTCATTACTATTGTAACGAGTTGGAAAAAAAAGACTAAAAATGAAAATTGATTGATGTGTTCAGATTTTACCAATCAGTTCTGAATATTATTTTCTTCAGAACTGAACTGAAAAAAGCTCAAATAGCACATAGTAGAGAAGTCTATAAAACTGTATAGTAGATACTACTGTAAAACTGTGCACATTAAAGAATTAAGAACTATGTATAATAAGACCCAGATAGTACTTTACCTTTTTCTACTGGTTAAATCATTTTATTTTGGATGGTTAGTCTGTAAGGCTGAATGATCTTTCCATAGGTTCTGCTCAAAAGCTAAAACATCCTTCCACACCCCCTTCATTCAAGATAGCTTCTGCTTTTAAATGACACACGGAATAAATAAATGCCTCTGTAGAACACTTCGCAATTGATTTTATTCCTTACTTTTCTAGCATGATTAATCTTTTCAAACCAAATTTGAAGATTCAAAACAACGCAAAAAGAGTTGAATTAACTAGCAGTATGTCATTATGTCTGAAAGTTAGCTCACCTCAGTCATGATTAGGTTACATAAAGTGGTCCTTCTGTAGTAGCTTTTTCATAAAACTGTAGAGAAGTGATTAGGAACTCCCCCAGACTGAAAATGCCTCAAGGGAAGAAACTGTCAGCTGAACCTTTGTGATTCTTCAGGAACCCCA
>NW_004444092.1:4372849-4391249 GCF_000243295.1 Trichechus manatus latirostris
AGGGTCAGCAAAAAAGAAGAAGACCCTCAATGAGATGGACTGACACAGTGGCTGCAACAATTGGCTCAAGTATAACAATGATTGTGAGGATGGCGCAGGACCAGGCAGTGTTTTGTTCTGTTGCACATACGGTCGCTATGAGTCAGAACCGACTCGATGGCACGTAACAATAACAAGCCTTGGTTACGGCTAATGAGAAACTTGAGACACATGTAATTAAACAGAGAAGTAGGACCTTTTCCCTTTATTCCTTTTTTTTATTATAACAGAAAAATCTTCCCATTCTCTGTTTATATTTTTGAACCACTTCTATTTCACCTGTATCTTTTCTTATAGGTCCATTACCTTGAATAAAAAAATAGTATCTGTGTAATTTTCTGTAATTTTTTTCTTCCTTGTAGCTGATTGTCACTTTGATCTCAGCTTTCAAGATACACAACTTCTTCTCTAGGAGAAAGATAAATGGCTGATCAAAGTGTACTTGCAGAGGCCAAGTTCAGGTAGCTGAAGCAGTAGCCTCTCTAGATATTGTGTTTGACAATACAATATTTGGCTTGAAATCAAATTGCTACTGAAGCAAAGCAAAGGATACATTTTATATTAAGCTTTGATGTCTAATAGGGATCAAATGACATGATTTGTTAGCACAAAATAATGAGATGCATGTGCAGATGAGTTTTTTTTTCTTCCTTAAGTTATAAACAATATTCAACTTTGGGGGTTAAATAGGGCCATAGTAATTTTTTTTATTTTTTATTATTGTCCTTTAGAGGAAAGTTTATAGAGCAAACTTGCTTTTCATTAAACAGTTAGTACACATATTGTTTTATGACATTGGTTACCCACCCCACAACACGTCAGGGCCATAGTAATTTTTGATTAAAAAAGCCTTCCAAATTTAAAAATGTTTAAATTGATGACTGTTGTTACAATGTAACGCAAATATAACGGAGTATCCAGGAACCACAACCAAAAAGTGACATTCAGAGCTAAAATATCTCCAGACATCGTATTTCATACAAGAAAATTGGTAGATTAATGAAATCCACAAGGTCCAAAATAAAAGCATAAAGAATTAAAATCAGAATTGTCTTAGTCCAAGACAGATCCTAAATTCCCCCGAAATATCTTTCGATTCCCTATCCCTGGAACTTAATGAATTATTTTTAACAAGTTTATGGCATAAAAAGGTAGAATAGCAAAATGCATACCAGAGCAAAAGGTGGGCATTAATTTGATTTTTCTTATTAGCGAAGCAGAAAATGCAGTTGCAGTGTTTTTGTGTTTGTTTGTTCTGGCAACACAAAACATGGAGTATTTCTGCCAAGAACTAACAACTAACAATAAATTATGCATTTGAAGTGAGCTTTTAAAAATTTTAAAATAAAGAAATAAAGATTCTTTATGAAAACAGAACATGTGAATATGACTTCCATTTGATCCAAACGATAGGACAATTTCCAAATTTACCTGAATAGTTACATTTAGCTTGAAAAATAAGCATAAGAAAAATGTCCTGGAATCATCAAATTAAAAACTTAGAATACTGCCTAATTGTGTGAAGTTGTGGCCTGCAAAATTAAGATCTAGTTTAAATTTTACTTTAGTGTCTACTTTCTATTACAGAAATGTTAATTTCTTTTGGTTTTACATATAAAAATACTTTAATGCATTTTTAAGACTTTAAGTTTTCTTGTTGACCTTAGTGTGCACTGTCGGTTTTTTTTTAAAGTTTATTCTATTTACTCTACACAGTATTTTTGGTTGCTAGGGTTCTTGGGATTTTTTGCTGCCCCTGTGAAAATGAAAAATTTACAAGGAAGTTCACAACTTATATTGAGTATTTTAATATCTAATTTTTTGGTTAAAATTTATTTTTAAAATATCCACTTCAGAAATGTCCTGCCTTTAAATTTCGATTTAAGGTAGTTATAAATTTCAATTTAAAAAATTACATATTTAAAAAAATATCTTTAAAGAATATAGCTGAAAGATTTAAAAAAAACAACTAATAAACCCGTATACCCAGGAAAGACACCAGATTAAATAGGGAGGTGGCTTTATGAGAACTTTAAGGTGAAATCAGTTTTCAAGCAGTGAAACCAAACAAAACTAACACGGAAGGACATCCTCTCTGAAGGTAATGTGAAGTTTATGAATTAATTTATGTTTACGAAAGTTAGATTTCTGACTCTATTGCTTTGACTCTTTAAACATGAAAACACCAGGATGCTGATATACAGGAATTGCTTAAAAAAAAACCAAGTGAAAACAGTAATAAATACAGCTTCCATTTCTTTAATGTCTAATGCACTTTGATGTCACATGGGCTAAAATGTCAAAGCAGGCGAATACTGATTTTTTTCACATCTCCCTCTAGCCACCTTTTTTTAAAACTCCCAAAAAGGCCAGATTTCTCAAAAATGTGTTCCCTGGTTTGAAACCGTGTATGTCAAGTTTCAGCCCAGAGCAAATTTTTATGGCTGAGTAATAAATCCCTGAAATGCAGGGTTCATAAAGGAAGTGCTGACACAGCCCTAACCACTATGCAGTTGTGTGAATGGCGCCACGATTATATCTGCTAGGGATTCTTGAAAAAGTCTGCAAAATACTGTCTTGCTTTCAGAAAAAGAAAAGGAGCCAGAGAGAGTCTGATGCCAACATAAACATGCTTTTAACCCATCATGTGCTAATTTGCAGAAAAGCCATTAATGGAGAGTAAGGCACACGGTGCAGCAGTAACAGGAAATGTTCTTTCAAACTTCTTTTTGACTTTTAACATGACTTTAATCAATTCCATGAAACATGCATAACAGTTAAAACTGGAGGGTGTTTTTGCTCAGAACTTAAGAAGGGGGTTTCATGGCTTTGCCAGAGAAGATGACTTGGAGATTGGGGTTAGGGGTGAGGATCGGTGCCAAGACACACACACAAAATACCCTGGCTCTTTTATCACCAAGTGCATTTGAAGGGTATTTTGTAGAAAGAAAAAAAGGAGTATCGTAATAGATACTGACTTTTTTTTGTCTCTTGCTACACCTATGATAATGATATTCTATTCGTCGGCTTTTTAAAAAGACATTTTTAGTAGAAGTTTAAATGTAAAAATCTCTTCCATTAAATCCACTTAGAGTCTCTCAAAATAAGTAATCTTTGTGTCTTCTGTGGCTGCTACCATTTGAGGATGATGAATCTCCTCCCTGCCCTCAGTCACACCCCAGAACTCAACAGCAGCCGGTTTTGCTCAATGCATGAGACCCGGCATAGTGACAAAAATAGGACCTTTAAAAATAGTTCTCCAAAGAGTTTAAAGTACTTTGCTTGCATCTCTTCTGATATTTTCACGATTTTTTTATATGCCAGCTGGGGCCCAGGTAACCATGCTCCTATTTCTAATCTATGGACTATGGCAAAGCTGAGCACAGAAACCTGGTGTACCCAAGGACAGCATGTATCTGGGGTATGGTAACGTGTGGTTGGAGACCCAGACATTACAATGTAAGATGGCTAATGATAATTTAGTGAACTTCTATACAGCATTTACTATGTGCCAAGCATTATCCCATATTAACCTTTTTACTTCTTATAAAAATCTTAGGAGATAGGTATTACTTCCTTGACATATGGGGAAACTGAGGCACAAAAGGCTAAATTAACTTACTAAAAAACAAAAAAAATCCAAACTTGTTGTCTTTGAGTCAATTCCAACTCATAGCGACCCTATAGGACAGAGTAGAAGTGCCCTAAGATCACAGCTCATAAGTGGCAGAGCCAAGATTTGAACTCAAGTAGTCTGGCTCCAGACCCTGTGCTTTTTCCATTACTATACTGTACTGCCTACTACATACCTGAGGCTGCATGAAACAAATCAAAACAAAATTAAACACACACACCAAACCGAAGACCAAACCCATTGCCACTGAGTCGATTCCAACTCATCGCGACTCTATAGGACGGAGTAGAATTGCCCCATAGAGTTTCCAAGTCTGTAACCTTTACAGAAGCAGACTGCCACATTTTTCTCTCTCAGAGCAGCTGGTGGGTTTGAACCACTGACTTTCTGGTTAGCAGCCAAGCGCTTAACCACTGCACCACCAGTGCTTTCTAAATATGCACACACACCTCTCAAATGATCCCTAACTAGAGACAAATTTTTAAAAATGTAAACATAATTGTCTTACTTAACTCCATAATCGTTTCTATGTAAAAACTGCTTTAAGTGTAAGTGGCTATCACCTGCAATAGTTATTAAAGCTACACTAATTTTCTCATGAGATCACAAGGGGGTGAAATGAGTACACCTGATCAATATATGACCATTCCTACAAAATCTACAGTGCCAACGATGTGCCACTCACTGTGCCAGAGCCACAGCCATCTAAAAATGTAAAAATCAAATTATTTTCTAATCACAGTTACAATGATTTATAGTTGGGACACTCAGTAGGAAATATGGAAGTATCTTTTCACTCTACACTCAATTCTCATGTGCTACTCTCCATTTGTCAGCAAGAATGACAATTTCAATGGGCTCAGAATCTCTAAGTGATGCAAAATTCGATTTTTAAGGAAACTTCAACTGTCCTACTCAGGGCTTAGAACCTATTCGTTCCAGTTTGACTTCTTGCTGAGAATTTGTATTTCCACCCCAGATATACTAAATCAGAACCTCCATTTAAACAAGATTCCTAGGTGATTCTTATGTATACATAATAACCACCTGGAGATCTTGTTAAAATGTAGATTCTGATTCAGTATATCTGGGGTGGAAATGCAAATTCTCAGCAGGGGGTCTAACTGAAATGAAGTGGTTAGAAATCCTGGTAGTACTTTTTTGCATTTCTTCCTTCCTTCCTTCTCTCCTCCCTTCCTTCCTTTCTTCCTTTCACCCATCCATCCATCCATCCATCCATCCATCCATCCATCCATCCAGTGCTATTATAGGAGGGTGGCATCATGGTGAAATATACAGGCCTTGGATGCAACTACAAATCGTGTCTTATACACTTATAAATTATGTATCCTTGGGTAAGTTTTTAAACCTCTCTCTTCCTATTTCTCCATCTATAAAACAGGAACAATCATAGTGTCTGCTTCAAAATGAGGTTGTGAGGAGTAGATGATACATGTATAGTGCTTAGAAAAGAACCAGGCACACAGTAAGTGTTTAATAAATGCTAGTCATTATCTTCACTCAAACACATAAGAGGTTGTTCCTCCTTATATGAGCAGAGCTGTGGAAGAAAACTTTTTAACAGTTCAATTAACAGTAATGATGACTGTTCATGTTTCTAGATAGATCATGTGATAAAACTTCAGAATTTATTGACAAAATATTTCTATTTTCTCCTTCCCTTTACTGTTATCCTTGAGAACAGATGGTAGAGTGAACTAGATAACATGACAATTAATAAGTGTCTTACTTTATCACTGTTTAGTAATAATTTTACTGGAACCATGACTGGATGGTTTCCATTTCATTTGCTTCTATCAGTCAAGAAATAAACTCCAGCTTTGAAGACTACTTTTTATATCGCTAAATGTAATTAAGTTGAACAATCATAGAAAAACTTCTATATAGGGGATGTATATTTACTTACTTACCCATATAGTCCTTTATTTTGATTAAAAGAAAAACAAAATTATTAGTCAATTTATCTCCAACACCATACCTTCTTTCGCTTCCTGTTTTTTGTCTTGATTTTCAGGTTCTGAATCATGGCCAACCTTAGTCTCCACCATTTCCTCATCTTCCTCATCCTCTAGAAGAAAGAAAGAGAAAAATGCAAAACTTTCTTTCCTTCAAATCAAAGTCTTTGGTTGATGGTGGGAGGTAGGGGTAAAGGGTAAAGTTCCAATCATTTAGGGCAACTTCTAAGTAAATCAGTCCACAATGAATGCCCAAGGTATATGTTCATGAATATATGAATAAATTGTCTCCAAAGGGGCCTCTTTGAAAGTTCCCCCAAGCTGCTGAGAAAACTTTTGTGAGTCGGCACCTGCTACCTCCATCCCCAGGCACTCACCACATGTGATGTCTTAGAATTGCCTCCCTGACCTCTGAAGCTTCTTCTGAGATGGCCCAAGAACAGATCTTAAAATGTTTCCACCTGGAGCATATTTTCCATGAGGAACACCTGCTGTACAAACGACTCATTTCCAATTTAATCCTCACCAAATTAATTTGTTTTTGACCTACAGGAAAGGGTTAAATACAGGTCTGACCCCAGGTCAAATGCCACTGGCAAGTAAACAACCAGGGGTAGGGCTTCCAAAGTCAATGCCACTGGCCTGGGAGAAAGCAGCCAACCCAAAACGGCATTTACACGTTCAGAGCAGTTCATGCATTAATGTGAATTTAATGAGCACTAACAAATGGACCCAGTGGGCTACCACTGCCAGATGTTAAAGTGCCCTTCCTGCCCTATGCAAATGTGCGCTCATTCTTTCTCTTCTCTCAATCTCCCTTTCATTATGGAGCACTTGAAATCATCAGTCACAATGTAGAAGATGTAGGAGGGAGTCAAAGTGTCATAAGAAAATCAAACTTATAGAAAATAAAATGATATAAAAAATTAAAACTTGCTTCCATAGAGTTTTTACTACATTGCCTTCCCGCCTACGTAGTATATTCACTGTAGGTTATTAATTTCATTAATTCAAATGAAGTTTAAAAGAAATAACTTCACTTTTTTTCCCTCATGCATTCATTTAAATATGCATTCATTCAATAAATATTTACAGACCTCCTAAGATCTCAGACTCTATGAATGGTCCCATTCCCATCACAATAATTCCTGAGATTTACATCAACTCAAATTTCAGCACCAACCGCTTAAAGAATGCAGGCTAAACCCATACTTAAATGCCCAAATAAATATTTATAGTCCGAAAAGCAACCCCAGAGGTTCTGACTGTATTAAGCCAAGTAATTTGTGGATGGAATATCAACTTTAAAAATATGGATATGTAAAATATAGCATTGCAATTTAGAGACTAAAATTAAAATATGGAAATTTTCTCTGTGTGTGTGTAGATTGTAGAATCAATCATGTTATTTTATAAACACACTATATACATGTGAGAAAGAATGTGAAACATTTTCAAGGGAGAACTGTCATTTATTATTAATACAAACATATGAGGTCACATACATAAAATAAAATTTTGCATCTAAATTTTTGAAAACAGCACCGAGGTGCCCAGATTTCTAGGCAAATATACCTTTAAAATGTTGTTGTAAATAACACATTTAAGTCCTTATTTATATATACGTATATAAGTGCCATGTACCCACCATAAACCTGCTTACAAGGTTTACCGTGAACAAAACCACCACCTTGACTCGATGTATCTTCTTGATCTAATTTTCGTAACTGAAGGTAGTTTCACCAAATGTCTTTGAATTAGTCAGCATTAAATAGTATCAAGTTCTCACCTTTTGCATATATAAGGGTTTTTATTTTTAACATTAAGAGGCAGACAAGCAACATCATGACAGAAAGTGTCACTTAGAGCTTGTTGGAAAAATAATTCTATTAAGTGCTTGGCAGCAAAAAGGGCTAGGCTTGTAACAGCCATGTGTTATTTTACGCATAGAATTATGAGGGAAAATAGCAGGTTATCTAATTCTTTAAATAGAAAACCCATCCCCAAAGAATTTGTTTGCAAACATTCTTTTAATCAACAAATATTTATTGTGGGCGTAGTATGTACAAAGTCACGTGATGAGATAACTGTGAATAACAGAGAAACTTTTTTTTTTTTTAAAAAAAAAAGAAAACGTACCTGCCCTTTCAAAGTGGTTACAAACCAGGCATTACTTTTTAGTGGCCACAGAATTCTTTGTTTCTCAGTCTTTTTTATGACATAAAATAAGTGTTTCAGTGGATTTGTTAAGGAAATAAAACATGAGAGACTGGTTTGTTTCTCTGCATACTGATAGGTTTGCCTTGCTCAGCAAAGAGTATATTTTTCTTTAAGAGTCTGGTTTCCTTTCTGGTGCAGTTGGAATTACTTCTGTTGAAACCATTTTCAAAACAGTTAAATAACTTTTAAAGAAAAGGATTTATGTAGACCCACTACAGACTACTGGTCTATGACTTGTGCTACTAGTTCATACCCAGCTACATTTCCTCTGCAACTGCAGAGAATTAAAAAAAAATTACCACCCCTGTACGGTTTCTTGTACCCAGGTCCACACAAGAAATTAAACTAGTGGTAGAACTTAATTACCTGTCAGTCCAAGGGGCTAATTTCAAACAATGGCATCTTTTAGACATATTATTTTACTTAGCACCCGAAGTCTACCGTCTCCAGTTGCTGCTTTCATCCTCCTAGCTGGGAAAATCTTTGGGAACCACTGTCCTTCTTCCTTAAGATACTCTGAAGGTCTAAGAATGAGTAATTGCATGTTATGCAGCAATCACATATAACATACTTAGCACAAGGCTTGACCTTTTGTATAAGCTCTGGATGGGTTAGTTTTCTCTCCCAGTCCATGGTTTAGAATGAAGCCAACGTAGACAATTTTAAAGTGCCACAGTCCTCTGATTGTTTGAGACATTTGTAAGGGAATGCAGTGGGACATTTGTCATTATTTGGTAATACAATATCAAAATTCCTTTCTGTTTTGGGGGATATTCTGCTTTGTAGTACTGCTGAATTGGTGAGATGCTAGACCCTACTTCCCTCTCCTGAAGCTCAAGGAGAGACATTTTCCTGCTCCTCGTCTCCTGGCAACCAGGATACAGGCAGGATATGGACAATCGTGACTAGATGCTCCCAACTGGGAGGCAAAGCCAAGGGAACACTTAGGATTGATTCTGAGCAGTAGCGGCAGCAGTGTCCACCATCCTGGCCAGATTGTTCCAGAGGCCCAATGTCTGGATTCCCCTGGTTTCTGCCCCTTTTTCAGCCCCTTCCTTCTGCCTCCTGTTGATTCTCTGAGCACCAGATTTCCTTCCAATAAATCCCACTAGAGGTGATGTCTGCTGCTTGCCATCCAAACACTGAGCAACACAGGGCGGTCTTCTGTGAAGAGAGGGGCTGGTGTTTTATGAGGTCTCTGGGTTCTCACTTTTGAACTCACTCAGGGCCTGCAAAATCCTGGGGTAAGAAAGCCTGGGAGCCAGGCCAGAACATTGCTGCCCTGCTTCTGGCTTTTCTTGAGGGGGCTATGGCCCCTCTACCTGCCACCTTAGGTAAGACTGCTGAATTTGGTTCAGGTGGAGAATGGAGGCAAGGAGCAGAGCAAGTCATCGTTGTCCATCCTTCTTGACTCCAAAGGGCATCTTCCTGCTGCCCAAAGGGGGACGCACAAAGTAATTACCAGAGGACTAAGAATCTAACATGCCATTGACTGTAAGATACATAATTACTTTCTATGCCATCAAGAATGACAATTACTGCTAATTAAACTAGAACACATCATCAATTCTAATGTGGAATATTGTGAATGGTAGAATCGATGCAATAATTTGTGGCTGAAAAAATGAATAGAAAGTAGCTTCCAAAATATAAAAGGCATAGCAAGGAAAATTCTAAATTAAGCTTGCTATTGTGCTACTATGGGTGAACATACTTTGAGAGAAACAAAGGATACTTTTTTTTTGGATATGTTGCTTTCAACTGAAGAGGCTGGAGGGGCGTGGGTAAGACTGGAGTCATGGAACCGGTTAGAAGGTAGGCTATAGCCATAGGCCAGGCAAGACGATGAGAGTCCGACCTAGGATAGTTCAGTTGCCAGCAAATGTGATGAACTGGACTGTGAATTTAGACATGTGTTTATACAGCAGACAGTGAGGGTTCTTGCACAGAGCTCACTCGGGTCACTCTATCCTTCGACCAACCTTGCGTGTAGCTTGCCAACTTTGCCAGGAGTCTGAAGAGAGCCACCTTCCCACCATGTATCCCAGCAGCCAAAATAAAGTATAACATGCACCACCGAATGCTTACACAAACCAAGGTGAGCGCCTCTGTGCTTTAAAAATATGCAGGAAAGACATATTTTGTGGGATTTTCAGTAAGCACTTTGTTAAATATACTACATGCTAATATTTTAAAAACTTCACTTTCTGGTGTAGAAAAAATCTGGCAAGAGTAAAGAAAACATACATTTCTCATCATACAGAGCACTCCTGTTAACACTCCAGGCCACATCAGTTCTCTCCAAAAGCTCCAGCATGACACTACTTGGAAAGTTTACTTCCCGATGGAATGTCACCCAAGAAATCACAAATGGGAGGAAATGAAAGAAAATATTAAAAATGAGAGAGGAAGCTGGAGAATAGTATTTTTTAGCAGCTGTTTCTGAAACTTGTAGCTAAGCTTGTATATAATATGTATAGAGTACAGATATACTGAATGGAATAGAGGTGAATTAGTCAGCTGGCAGGGGAGGACAGAGACAAGGAAGATAACAATGCCCTTCTCAAAGAAGTCCGGGCAGGAGCCAGTGGGTAACTTCAGCAATTGACGTTTGAGGGTGGGAAGGTTTGACTGATTTGTATTTCCATAAAATTCCCTGTTTTATAACCTTCAGTGCCTCCCTATTTCCTAGATTGGCTCAGCATCTAAGGTCCACCACTACCTATATCAAACTTAATTATTCAGTATTGCTCAGCCCAGAGCAGCCCTTGACCTAACTGTGCATCAAATAGCCAAGTTTGTCGTCACAACTCACTCCCCATGTTCCCTTAGTCTTTTCACATCTTTTGGTACCCATCACTCAAAGCTCTCTCAGGAAGTCATGACTCCTTCAACCACAGAAGAGACCAAGTGGATGAACTAATTCATACTGAAGGATGAAACAAACAAAAAAAATTTCTGTCGAGTCAATTCTGACACATAGAGACCCTACAGGACAGAGTAGAACTGCCCCATAGGGTTTTCCAAGGTTGTAATCTTTACGGAAGCAGATTTCCACATGATTTTCCCGTGGAGCAGCTGGTGGGTTGGAACCGCCAACCTTTTGAATAGCAGCTGAGCGCTTTAACCACTGCACTACCAGGGCTCCTACTGAGGGATTAGATAGTGATAATCCAAATAAATTAATCTCTAATGGCAAACTGCAGTTCTTGGGAGACTTGGGAGGGAAAAACATTTTGAAATGGCAAAGCCATCCTTCAGAAAGAAAAAAAAAAAAAGCCAAACCCATTCCTATTAAGTCAATTCCGACTCATAATGGCCCTATAGCGCAGAGTAGAATTGCCCCATAGGCTTTTCAAGGCTGTAATCTTTATGGAAACAGACTGCCACATCTTTCTCCCATGGAGCAGCTGGTGGGTTGAACCTTGGACCTTAACTACTGGGCCACCAGGGCTCCGAGAGCCATGCTACCACTTCTCAAATCAGTCCTCTGTTCTGTATTCCTGTAAGCAGGGCCATCACATCGTACAACCTGAGCACACAGAAAGCAGATTCTGGAGTTTACGTGAAAGCTATTGTGGTCTGTGTGAATGGGACCCCCTTGAGTTGTACAGGGCACAGTATCTGTGGCTACACTTGGCAAGCCAGTTTGTATGACTGTCTACATATATGCACAAATGCGAACACACAGTTTGGGCAATAAATTTTACAATATTTTAAAATGCTATTCTTGGCTGCTTGGAAAAGGTGGAGTGACTTCTAGCTTTCTTTTTTGGGCTTAAATCTCTTTTGATGTTTCTTCTGCTTCTGGACAATTCCATACTCAACTCTTCCTTTCCCCAACAATTTCTTCCAAATGTGCAAATCTGTAGTTCATCTTACTGGGAATATTGATTGTGAAAGAAAACTGGGTCACAGGGACAGACACATCATCACATTTCACTTTCAGCAGTCACACTACAGATGTGTCCCAGAGAAAAGCAAGACTCAAGGTCTCCAGATATTAAAGTGATTATTGTGTTATGCTGATTAGTAAAAAAGAGTAAAATGAGTAACAACCATTTAGAAAGATCCTTTTCCCTTGTAAAGAGCTGAAGAGCTACTGTTCTTAAGGAGGAAGTGGTAGCGCATCAATGACTACACATATAGGTCATTCACTACTACATGTTCTCCAGCATTCCTTTTATTAATAGGATTCAATCTTATGAATTCTATGTCTTTGTATCTGCTTCTCTTGCACATTCCTCTTTTTCCTCTCCCTCCTCAACCATTTTCTCTTTGGTTAAGGCCACTATGGCTTCTTATGTAGCTTACTGCTACGGTCTCCTACCTGGTGTTCCTACCTTCAGCCTCTCTCTATGGCTACCCTTTACAAACAACACTGCTAGATTAATTATCTTAAAATACAACTTTGCTCATATCAATTTCCTATTTGAAAATCTTTGGTAGTTCCCATGACATGATAAATTAAAGCCTAATACCTTGGCCTGGTCTTCAAGCCCTCTAGGATGGGTCCCAACATGTGCTCCTTGTCTGAATTTCCCCTACCCCATTCACCATCCCACCACACCAACCCACATACTCCAGTCTGCCTGCACTGACACTGTGTTTGCTGCACAAACTTCCACTTTCCATTTGTCCTTTGGTTCATGTTGTTCCCTTCAGTATCCTCTCTCCTTCCCTTTCTTTTACAAAATTTGAGTGCCTAGTATGTGCCAGGCACTACTCTAGGTGCTGGACATACAACAGTAAGCAAAACAGACAGGAATTCCTGCCTATGGAATTTGTATCTAGTGGGGGTAGGGAAGAGATAATAGGCAAAACAAACAAGTATATAGTAGATTAGACAGTTGCAAGTGCTAAAGAGACAAACAAAGCAGGGAAGTGAGCAGAAAGCAGAAGGGTGTCACAATTTCACATAGGTAGCCAAAGAAGACCTTATTGAGAAGGTGGCGTTCGAAAAAAAGGCTCAAGGAAGTCAGGGATCAAGCCACATGGATACCTGGGGAAAAGCATCCTAGGCAGAGGGAACACAAACACCAAGACCCTGAGCCGAGACTGTGCCTGGAGTGTTTAAGGCCTTGAATATGTTTTTCTCTTCCTCATGTATAAAATCCAGATACACTTCAAGGCCTGATTTAAATGACCCCAAAATTCTCCTGTTCTTCAAAGGAGGACCTCAAAAGAGGAATTTTGTTCTTCAAATGAGGAGGTGTCTTCATGTGAGCATTTCTTCCTCACATCATCCTCACAGCATTTTAGTTGGGTCTCTCACACCTTTTTTTCTATATTCAAAACTACTATATTTAAGATTATGGCGTTTATCAATTTCTACTATACGTACTATATATTAGTTGTTAAGCAGAATACACCTAAGTATATTTATGTGTTTTCTTCCCCATCAGATTGTAAATTTCTTGGGATTAGAAGCCATTGCTGTTGAGTCGATTCCTCCCACAGCAACCTTATAGGACACAGTAGAACTGCCTCACAGGGTTTCCATCTTAATGGTAGCAGATTGCCACATCTTTCTCCCGTGGAACAGCTGGTGAGTTTGAACCACTGACCTTTCGATTAGCAGGCAAGCACTTAACCACTGTGCCACCAGGGCTCCTAGTTAATTATTCATATGTGTACACCCCAAGGTACGTGTTTAACAAACATTTTTGACTTTTAAAAGCTGTAATAATCTCTCACCATCCCAATAGTTCTAAAAGGTACGTTTTCTCCATGGCTTCTCCTATGTTTTATCTGGATCACAAATCTCCTGACTCAGTTTCAAAATCTTAAGGCTCTTTTCCTTAATCACTAGGGCTTCCCATCATTAAGAGCAGCACTTGTCTAAATTCATCCAGAGACTTCCACACTGAATGTGAGGTTTATGGTCCTTAATATGACTTCCTATACTTGTCACTGGTCGCTATGTCTTATTGACCATCTACTGTGTGCTCAGATCTATTGCAGGCACCATGGAAAAACAATAATTAAATGAGTCATAGCTTTGTGGTAAATGTTTGATGTACACTAACCTACTTAATCCTCATAATAACTAATTGAGGCAGATATTATTAGCTCTTTTTATACATGAGAAAACTGGGACTTAAAAGGGGGGAGATGATCTGACTAAGGGCACAGAACTAGAGGAAGCAATAGAGCCAAGATTCAAACCCATGTTTTTCTAACTCCGAGACTCCCTCAATTTATGGCTAAATTGTACCAAATAATAAAAAGCAGGAAAAGGGAACTCTAATGGACATTCATGGTTTTGGCCACCCAGATTCCATCACCCCACTTCCTGGAAAAACAGTGCCTCTATTCTTCTTTGAAAGACCCATCCCTCCCCACTAGTGCTCAGCTAAGTGAATCTTTCTTAAGACACCGGAGAAAATTTTGTATGGAGGCAAAGGCCAATGGGACTAATTTCAGTCTTTTTCCTTTGTACTATCAATAGAGTGACCATATGATCTGCTGTCTAAACTGAGATACTTCTGAGAGGGAAAGGAAGTGCAATTAATAATTAAGCAAGGATGACACCTGTGAATGGGGATTGTCTAGGCAAATTGGGATGTGTGGCCACCCTACCTCAGGGAAGTGGACTCTTTCTCCTCTATTGGACTGGATGTTACGCACTGAAGCTGCCCGGGCTTACTTACCACATGGAGCTTGAGAACAAATCAACAGATAAAGCAGGCCTAAGAAATGGATAGTGGTAACAATGTGAAACCTAAACTGAGCAGCAGAGGCAGAGCCAACATGGTGCTATAGATAAGAGTACCACGCCGTCACTCCACAGCAAAGACCGGAAAAACTAAGTGAAACAGAGACAAACATCAGTCCTGGAACACTAAGCATCAAATGAAGAGATAAAGAACTCAACCAAGCACCAAATGGAATAAGAAACCGACAGAGAACAGACAGTGAGGGCAGTTATAAGCGGAGGTCCCCTATTGGCTAACCCAGCACAGATCCACCACCTTGGACTCCTGTCAGAGATCAGTGGACAGGGAGTACAGGAAAGCAGATTCACGGAGCTCCCAGCAGGAGACAGAGCACCCGGTAACCAGCATTACACACCTTCCCACCCCTTATCCTGCCTCCCCCTGCTCGGCCTTCACCGCTTCCTGGCTGGCCAATCTGCCACTTCCCAGCGGGCTGCAACCATGGCATGGGAGGCATCAGTTCTGTGCCACATGGATTCACCCTGACCACACTAGTCGGCTTCTTCAGTGCCATTTATTTGTTGCTGGTGTTGCTTTTTTCGGCCTCTTTTGGTTTCTTCCCTGCCTCTCACCTCCTCCTCCTCCTTTCTCTCGAACACCTGACCCCGTGTGCTATCTTTGCTTCTTCCCGATAGGCTATGAAGTGTCGCTCAGCTGGGGAACTGCTTCCAGGTCCATGCTGCCACATTGGTAGGATCCCTGGGGGGCTTTTGTTTTCTTTTTTTTGTTTGTTTTCTCTTCATTTCTCGGTTTCTCATCTCTTTCTACTTACCCTCTTTTCCTGTCTCCTGAATACTTGGTGCTGTGTATCATCTTCACTCCTTCTAGCCAGACTATACTGTGAGGCTTGGGAGCTGCTTTCCCGGTCTGTGCATCTGTGCCAGTGGGATCCCTGGGAACTTCTTTTTCTTTAATTTTTTATTTATTTTTATTTTCTCTTTTCCTTTTTTGTTTTTCTTCATTTCTCAGTTTCTTATCTCTCCACTCCAATGGCAGGCTCCCTCAGCACCTTTTTTTGGCTCCTGTTTCTCTCTCCTCTCTCTCTTCTTTTCCATACTCAACCTAGCTCCACACATCACAACCTTCCCCCCCCCACCCCCGAACATTGCACTCCTGAGCAGCACAGGCATGGTCTATCAGAGACCTGCACTGACCCCTGGCTCACCTTGTTGGCCCCAGTACTTGCCACAAACAACCCATGCCAACCCCATCCCCTTCTGCTGGACCCACCATACTGCACCATAGCTGAGTGATTGGCCCTGCCCATTGGACAAGGAGATGAAAAATATCATGCCCACAGATGAGCAAACAACAAAGAATGCACAGCCCACCTGCTCAGACATAACCAAATAAGACAAAAAAGCTGGGCTAAAGAAACAAATCCACAATCAATAAATAAAGAAAATAACTACTGAATGTCCCAAAGACAGCAGACAATACCAAAACATATAAAAAAACAGGACAGGATGGTTTCAATAGGCATCCAAAATAAAATACCAGATGACTTTCCAGTAGAAGAAAAGGCAGTAGAACTACTTGATAGGGAATTCAAATCTCTAATATTCAGAGATATCTAAGAGTTGAAGCAAAAAGCAGACAAAAATGAGAGAAAAATACACAAATTCATGGAAAAGGCAGACAAATTCATGGAAAGTACAGACCAAAAAAATGGAAGAATCCAGGAAAACAATACAGGAACAAAATGTCAAAATAAATTCACAACTAGAAATCATACAAAAACAACAACAAGAAATCCAAAAGACAAACAAGATTTCAGAAATGGACAGTGTTATAGAAGGGCTGAGGAGTAGGTTTGAAATGATGGAAGACAGAAACAGTGAAATTGAAGACAAACACTTGGATACAACTCTGTTTGAGGAAAAATCAGAAAAAGAACGAAGAAAAATGAAGAATCCCTGAGAATTAAGTGGGATACAATTAAAAGCAAAAATTTATGAGTGATTTTTGAGAAAATGGAATACACAGAGAGGATCATTGAAGAGTTGCTGACAGAAAAATTCCCTAATATCATGAATGATGAAAAGGTGACCATCCAAGAAGGTCAATGAACCCCATATAGGATAGACCCCAAAAGAAAATCACCAAAGCATATCATAATCACACTCACTAAAACCAAAGACAAAGAAAGAATCCCGAGACCAGCTTGAGAAAAACAAAAAATCACATACAGAGGGGAAACAATAAGACTAAGCTGTGATTACTCAGCAGAAACCATGCAGGCAAGAAGGCAATAGGATGACATATATAAAACTTTGAAAGAAAAAAAATTGCCAACCAAGAATAACATACACTGCAAACTCTCGTTCAAGTATGATGGTGAAATTAGGACATTTCCAGACAAACAGAAATTAAAGGAATATGGAAAAACAAAACCAATCTAGGATGCAAGATCGCACCAGCCAGATACCAACCTAGGAAAAGAACTCTCAAGGAATACTCAAAACCAAAAGATTTACAACAGGGAACCAGAGAGGTTAATCTGCAAATGACAACAGCATCAGAACAATAAAAGAGGGAAGAAATGGTGTAGGTATAGAACTTTCTAAGGGAGAGGAAGGCGAGGCGATACCGAATAATAACACACCAGTTCAAACCTAGGCAGATAAAGGTAAATTTCAAGGTAACCACAAAGAAAGTTAACAAACCTACTCATCAAAACAAAGAAGAAAAACATAAAGTCTCGGTAAAAACAAAATCTATAAAAATAAAAGAAATGATGAAAAAATCCACAAACAACAGGAACTCAGCACAGGAGAGTAAGAGGAACAAAAAAATCGTAAGCACCACAAAAAAAAGCACTACAAAATGACAGCAATAAACTCACACCTATCAATAATTATACCAAATATAAATGACTTAAATGCACCCATAAAGAGACAGAGAGTGACAGAATGGATTAAAAAATAGGATCCATCAATATGCTGTCTACAAGAGGCACAACTTAGAAACAAAGACATAAATTTATTAAAAATCAAAGGATGGAAAAAAATATATCAAGCAAACAGCCACCAAAAAAGAGTAGGAGTGGCAATACTAATCTCAGATAAAATAGACTTTAAAACAAAATCCACCATAAAAGACAAAGAAGGGCACTGTATCATGATTAAAAGGACAAAACATCATGAACATATAACCATAATAAATATCTACACACCCAATAACAGGGCTCCAAAATACATAAAACAAACTTTGACAGCATTGAAAAGAGAAATTGACAGTTCCACTATAATAATAGGAGACTTCAACATGCCACTCTCATTAAAGGACAGAACATTTGGAAAGAAACTCAACAAAGATACAGAAGATCTAAAGGCCACAATCAGCCAACTTGAACTCATAGACATATATAGAACACTCCACCCAACAGCTGCAAAGCACACATTCTTTTCCAACACACATGGAACATTCTCCAGAATAGACCACATCTTAGGCCACAAAGCAACCCTCAAAAAAATCCAAAACACTGAGATAGTACAAAGTATCTTCTCTGATCACAACACCATCAAAGTAGAAATTAACAACAGGAAGAGCAAGAAAAAAAATCAGTTACATGGAAACTAAATAACACCCTGCTTAAAAACTGCTGGGTAATAGAAGAAATCAAAGATGGAATAAAAAAATTCATAGAATCAAATGAGAATGAAAACACATCATACCAAAACATTTGGGACACAGCAAAGGCGGCACTCAGAGGTCAATTTATAGCAATAGATGCACACAGCAAAAAAGAAGAAAGGGACAAAATGAAAACATTAGCTGCACAATTTGAACAAATAGAAAGAGAACAGCAA
>NW_004444092.1:4391695-4411171 GCF_000243295.1 Trichechus manatus latirostris
GTTGAAAATCTGAACACACCCATAACAAGAGGAGATTGAAAAGGTAATAAAAAAAACTCCCAACAACAAAAAACCCTGGCTCAGATGACTTCACTGGAGAATTCTACCAAACATTCAGAGAAGAGCTTACACCAGTACTACTCAAACTATTTCAGAACATAGAAAAGGAAGGGATACTTCCAAATTTATTCTATGAAGCCAGTATAACCCTGATACCAAAACCAGGCAAAGACACCACAAAAAAAGAATATTACAGACCAATATCTGTCATGAATATAGATGCAAAAATTCTTGACAAAATTCTAGCTAATAGAATTCAGCATCGTATCAAAAAAATAATACCCTGGGATTGATACCAGGTATGCAAGGATGGTTTGATATTAGAAAATCAATCAACATAATCCACTACATAAAGAAAAGAATCACACGATCATCTCAATCGATGCAGAAAAGGCATTCGACAAAGTTCAACACCCATTCCTGATGAAACTCTCAATAACATAGGTATAGAAGGGAAATTCCTCAACATAATAAAGGGAATCTATATAAAACCAACAGCCAACATCATTCTTAATGGAGAGAGGCTGAAAACATTCCCCTTGAGAACAGGAACAAGACAGGGATGTCCTTTATCATCACTCCTATTTAACACTGTGCTGGAAATCCTAGCTAGAGCAATAAGGCAAGAAACAGAAATAAAGGGCACCCAAATTGGTAATAAAGAAGTAAAACTGTCCCTATTTGCAGATGATATGATACTACATATAGAAAACCCAAAAGACTCCACCAGAAAACTACTGGAACTAATAGATACAGCAGAGTAGCAGGATACAAGATAAACATAAAAATCCATTGGATTCCTATGCACCAATAAAGAGAATGATAAAAAAGAAATCAGGAAAAAAATACAATTTATAATAGCCCCTAAAAAATAAAATACTTAGGAATAAATCTAACCAGGAATGTAAAAGACAAAGAAAAACTACAAAAAAAGACAAAAGACAAACTACAAAACACTACTGCAAGAAACCAAAAGAGATATACCTAAATGGAAAAACATACCATGCTCATGGATAGGTAGACTCAACATTGTGAAAATGACAATTATACCCAAAGCAATCTACAAATATGATGCAGTCCCGATCCAAATACCAACAACATTCTTTAAAGAGATGGAAAAAACAATCATTAACTTTATATGGAAAGGGAAGAAGCCCTGGATAAGTAAAGCACCATTGAAGAAGAAGAATAAAGTAGGACTCACATTACCTGACCTCAGAATCTACTATGCAGCTACAGTAGTCAAAACAGCCTGGTACTGGTACAACGACAGATACATTGATCAATGGAACAGAATCAAGATCCCAGATGTAAATCCATCCATCTATGGTCACCTGATCTTTGAGAAGGTCCCAAAGTCCATCAAATGGGGAAAAGACAGTCTTTTTAATAAATGGTGCTGGCAAAACTAGATGCCGATCTGCAAAAAAATGAAACAGGACCCATACCTCACATCATACGCAAAAACTAATTTGAAATGAATCAAAGACCTAAATATAAAACCAAAAACTGTAAAGATCATAGAAGAAAAAAATAAGATCAACACTAGAGAACGTAATACATGTCATTAACAGGATACAAACCATAACTAACAACATACAAACTCCACAAGATAAGGTAGCTATGTAGATAAGCTAGATAACTAAAAATTAAACACTTATGCTTATCAAAAGACTTCACCTAAAGAGTAAAAAGAGAACTTACAGACTGGGAAAAAAATTTTGGCTAATACAAATCAGACAAAGGACCAATCTCTAAAATCTACAGGAAAATCCAACACCTCTACAACAAATAATCCAATTAAAAAACGGCTAAAGGAAATGAACAGACACTTCACCAAAGAAGACATACAAGTGGCTAACAGACACATGAGGAAATACTCATAATCACTAGCTATTAGAGAAATGCAAATCAAAACCACAACGAGATACCATCTCACCCCGGCATTACTGGCACCAATCAAAAAAACAGAAAATAATAAATGTTGGAGAGGCTTTGGGGAGACTGGAACCCTTATGCACTGCTGGTAGGAACGCAAAATGGTACAACCATTTCGGAAAATGATACGGTGCTTTCTTAGAAAGCTAGAAATGGAAATACCATATGATCCAGCAATCCGCTCCTAGGAATATATCATAGAGAAGTAAGAGCCATCACACGAATAGACATATGCACACCTATGTTCATCGCACATTGTTCACAATAGTAAAAAGATAGAAACAACCTAGATGCCCATTAACAGATGAATAGATAAACAAACAATGGTACATACACACAATGGAATACTACGTAAAGGTAGAGAACAATGATGAATCTGCAAAGCATGTCACAACAAGCAAGAATCTGGAGGGCATTATGCTGAATGAAATAAGTCAATAACAAAAGAAATACTGTATGAGACCACTATTATAAAAACTCATGAAAAGGTGTACACACAAAAGAAATAATCTTTGATGGTTACGAGGGAGGGGAGGGGTGAGGGTGGAAAAACACTAATAGACAATGGATGTGTTAACTTTGGTAAAGGGTAAGACAGTACACAATACTGGGGAAGCCAGCACAACTTGTTCAGGGTAAGGTCATGGAAGCTCCATGGAGAAATACAAACTCCCTAAGGGACCAAATTACTGGGCTGAGAACTGTGGAGATGATGGTCTCAGGGAACATCTAGCTGAATTGCCATAACATAGTTTATAAAGAAAATGTTCTACGTTCTACTTTTGTGGAGTCTGGGGTCTTAAAAGCCTGTGAACAGCCATCTAAGATACTCCCCTGGTCTCACCCCTTCAGCAGCAAGGGAAAATGAAGAAAACTAAAGACACAAGGGGAAGATTAGTCCAAAGGACTAATAGACCACAACTACCACGGCCACTACCAGACTGAGTACAATACAACTAGATGGTGCCTGGCTACCACCACTGACTGCTCTGACAGGGATCACAATAGAGGGTCTCGCACAGAGCTGGAGCAAAATGTAGAACAAAATTCTAACTCAAACAGACTTACTGGCCTGACAGAGACTGGAGAAACCCCAAGAGTATGGCCCTGGACACCCTTTTAGCTCAGTCACTCCAGATGTTCTCCTTTTAGCCAAAGATTAGACAGGTCCATAGGACGAAACGAGTCTAAAGGGGTACACCAGCCTAAGGGCAATGACTAGAAGGCAGGAGGGGACAGGAAAGCTGGTAATAGGGAAACCAAGTTCAAGAAGGGAGAGTAATGACATGTTATGGGGTTGTTAACCAATGTCATAAAACAATATGTGTACTAACTGTTTAATGAGAAGCTAGTTTGTTTTGTAAACTGTCATCTAAAGTACAAAAAATAAAAATAAAAATAAATAAAAGAATCTCAAAACAGAAAAAAAAAAAAAAAATTGAGCACCAGCTGAAGCCAGCACACCTCTAGAATCTAGGGCCTAGATCTTTATTTATAAAAGCTAACAAACTTTTTTTGGTTTAAGTAATTTAGGGTTGATTTTTATGTCACTTGCAATCCAAAAAAGTACTAATTGTCAGGAGCTAATATTTATTGAATACCTACTTTGTGCTCTGTATTTTCTATACATAGTCTCTTTCAACACTCACACCATCCTGCAAAATAGTACAAGTAGTCCCCATCTTATGACGAGGTTATGTTCTGATGATGCCATCATAAATTGGTTGTGACATAAGTTGAATACCTCATTTTTTTTAGTTTTCACTATTATTGCCTTTTATTATCAGTATCTTTATAAATCTGATCTTTATTTGTCTTTAGGGGTTGGAAACATGATATATAAACTTACAGATATATTTGAATATATACATACATACATATTAGTTACGATAAGACGTACAAAAAAAACCCCAGACAGTCCTCATAACCTGCATACATTGTAAATCGGAGACTACCTGCATAGCGTTAAAAGCACCACTTCTTGGTGTTATACTGCTCAGGTTCAAATCCTGATGATCTTGGGTAGTTCTTTAGTAGGAATCTTGGGCTACTTACTCAATCTCTTGTGTCTCCATTTCCTCAGCTGTTGGTAACACAATTGCCCTCCTCAGATAATGGTGATGCTTCAGTTACTTAGTACATTAAAAGAATATTTTATTGTTATTATTGATGAGGAAATTGAGGTTCAAAGATCTTAAATAAATTGTTCAAAGTCACACAGCTACTATATTATAAAGGAAGATTTTTAAAGTTTTTGAGGCTCCAAATTGCATTCTGTCTCAACTATGACCACCCTGTCTCCCAGTTGCTTGAATTAGGCTGTGAAGGATGGAGGTGTCTCAATGGGTAAAGGGAAAGAGGACCAACAAACTAGAGCCAAGGCTTAGAGGTAAGAATAAGCATGGCCAGTTGGGAGAATATTTTGTGGCAATGGCTAGGCTATTTTGGAACACAGTTGAAAACAAGGCTACCACGCATATTCTATCAAATGAATCCCAGCTTCTCCTTCCTTACCTATTACAGTTTCAAGATAGTTTTAGCATGGTCAGTCAATTGCATCAGAATCTATGTATAGATTCAGAAGTGGTCCCATCTACCAAAGGGAGTTCCTCCTTTGACAGTCTTGGCTTCTCTGGTAAAGATGTGCCTAGAGGATGCACCCTCCATCTCTTACTGCATGTCTTACCACTCTCCTCCTTGATGTTTCTGCTTCAACCGAGCTAGCTTCCTAGCTGTCTCTTGATCTTGCCAATAACGCTCACACTTCAAGGTTCTTACAGTGGTTATTCCCTCTGCCTAGAACACTGTCTTTGCAAATATTCACATGCCTTTCACTGAGCATGTATTGGTGACAATAAATACTGTTGGATGATAAAATGACTGAATGCACAAAAGAAAGAGCATCAAGGCAGCCCCTGCATCTTGAGACGATCTCTCCATCTTCTCCACTTCCTGCTACCTCTATAAGTTAGCAAAGTGATGGCAGTCCCTGTGGTGAAAATCAGGACCCTCTCACCTTACGATGGATCCTTACAACACCACAGATCTGGTTTCTTGAAATGGGAATTATCTGTCCCTTTAGTACTCATATTCGCTAGAAAACGGAGATGTGATCTTCTGACTCATTTTGCTGACTTCCATTTAAGTATTTTCTTATTCTAGTGCCCAATCCTCAGCCCAAAGGGAACTGATATATTTTCCATCTGGGAATACGTCGAAATCCATCACTGTCCAATACTCAGGGAAGATCATTAGCACATTTGCTTGTTTTTATCCTGGCATTAACTACTTTATTTGGGGCTAAATTATTTCCCCCAGTTTCAATGTCAAGTTTTTCCATTGACCTAAATATAAAGTCCCTTGTCTGTCAACGTAATAATTTTCTATTAATTATAAAAGAAGAAAGCTAGCAGTTTGGGAGTCTTAAGGGAAGCATTTGTCTAATCCAAGAAACTGATTTTCCAGTTACTTGGACTAAGTACAACTCTCAGTTGTGGTCAGATTCACAGATTTCAAAGTGCCCCTTGTTTTACTTTTTGGTCAGTCTAGACAGACATGGCTCTTCGCTTCATTTTTCAAGCTGTTGAAACACCAGGTTGGTCAAAAGTATCTGAATCTCTGGAGAATAAAGTTGAGCAGTACTTTACCAGAAATTTCATAACTTTGCATTGAATATCCCACCAAAAGGATGAACAACCTCCGTAGTGCTAAGAGAGATTTCACTTCAAAGGCGCAGTGAGCGTGTGAGAATGAAACTGTGACAACAAAAATAATGGCTACTATTGTCCTATTGGAAACCATGGTGGCATAGTGGTTAAGTGCTATGGCTGCTAACTAAAAGGTCAGCAGTTCAAATCCACCAGCTGCTCCTTGGAAACTATGGGGCAGTTCTACTCTGTTTTATAGGGTCCCTATGACTCGGAATCGGCAACAGGTTCATGTCCTATTTGGAAAAAAAAATGGTCTAGTGGTTAGAGAACGCAGTCACGAATGTTTTGCCTGTTGTTACCTGTTTTAATTTCATGCTGGGTATCCTCACCCAACCTGAATCGCTCCTTTTAATAATAATTCTTCTATTCATTATAATTGGACACATATTCTTGAGAGCCTGCTATGTGCAAGGAATAGGATAAGTATCATACAGGACACAAAGATGAACCAAGAAAGATGCTTGAACTCAAAGAGTTTGGCATCTGGATAAAGAAATGACAACTGTACATAAATATCTAAATTAGAAAGGACAATGCTTGGAGATGAGAGATGGAGATTCAAATAGCGGCAAGATTAACTTCTGGCAGAGAGAATGTGGGCAGATAGGAGAGAAGAAAGGGAACTAGATTTATAATGGAGTTTAGTTAGAATTGGGTCTTGAGGGATGGTGGGATCTAGAAAAGGAAGTAGAGATGGGAATGCAGGGTATCATCCCAAGAAGAGGAAAGAACATGTACAAACAGATGGCAATGAAATGTGAGTGGCAAGTAGCTCAGTAGAGGAAATAATGGAAGACCTTAAATACCAAGATGAGGAGGGTCATACATATTTGCTATTTGATCCCATCAGCTCTGTTGTCCTTTTTCTTGGTCACCAGACTACACGTTCTGGTTGGATATCTTCTCTTCCCAATGCAGTATGTGGGCTTCAGGGCTGTTGGCTGCACCCCTGGCTCTGGAGACAAGGCACATGGCTCAGGTCTAAGTATGCAGTGTAATTCCCACCCTTCCCCACAGGACTGCATTACGGATGGGCACATGGTGTATGTTGGTTCAATCATACTGAAGCTCGGGAGCTTGTTTGACAAAGGAAGAAACCTGGCAAGAATGAAGACAAGACTAAGAAAACGAAGATGAGAAATGGAAAGGAAGAAGAATACTCCTGGTTCTAGCCACTGGATCAAGCTTTGTCTGAAGCTAGACCTGCCGGAGAACTTGTTGGGTTCTGCGTTACTTATGACTGATAGCATCCTAACTAATATAAATGGTGTTGTTGTTAGGTGCCATTGAGTCAATTTCAACTCATAGTGACCCTATTTGACAAAGCAGAACTGCCCCATAGGGTTTTCTGGGCTGTAATCTTTATGCGAGCAAATCTCCAGGCCTTTTCTCCCACAGAGCTCTGGTGGGTTCAAATCCTCAACCTTTCGATTAGCAGCAGAATGCTTAACCATTGTGCCACCAGGGCTCCTTCAACTAATGTAAGGAAGCCACTAAAAGTTCTGATCAGAGGAGTGACATGAACTGAGTTGCACTTCACCTCATATCTATTTGTCAGCAGTCTGTCAAAAAATAAAAAATGAGTAGTGATCACTGGTGATGAGAATAATTCAAGTTACAAACCCGTATTGAGCATATCATTGTTAAGGCACTTTATTATCTTTCATATAAATTTTTTAGAGTTAAGAAAATTTTGGTATTAAATGCCTCTGGAAATATAAGCCAAATTAAAAATTACATGTAAGAACTTACACCACGGATGGCTGTCACGAGTATAATCACTAGATTAAAAATATATATGTATATATATATATATTTTTTTTCTTAACTTTCCAGTCTGTAAATCCACAAGGCTTCAACTGATGTCCAATGAAGATTTAAAGGATCTTTAGGTACTTAGCAGTGCCATGACCCAGGAGGGCAGTTTTCACATCAGAAATTTTGCAGTATTTTTTTCCCCAGAGATAACTGGGAAAACATGGTCTTAATCATTACCTTTTGTTTTATACAATGCAAAAGCTAAGTATCTTAATTCCTTTAAGCTTTATTTTTTCATCTGTAAAACAGAGATGCTAATTTCTGTGCTACTTATTATGTAAGCAGAGTTATTTCGGGAAATAACGAGATAGTGGATATGGAGATGCTTTGTCAATGGTAACAGGCTATAAGGTGTCAGTAACTATGATGGGGTAATTGTAATAATGATATTTACAGCCTCTTGATGTCCAGTGACCCACCCAACCACAAAAATGTGCAAGATAGGAAGAAGTTGTGGGATAGAAAAGAGAGACATTCCAGTTAGAACGCATCATAGAAACATATGACTGGGAAGACCCATACGGACAGCTATCACTGGGTTGTGGTAGGATTTGGGGATGAGGAATGTAAAGCACCTTTTTTTGTTGAGTGCCATCGAATAGATTTTCAACTCATGTGACAGAGTAGAACTGCCCCAAAGGGTTTTTTAGACTGTAATCTTTACGAGAGCAGATCGACAGGTCTTTCTCCATGGAGCAGCTGGTTGGGTTCAAACAGCCAACCTTTTGGTTAGCAGCGAAGCACTTAACCATTGCAACACGAGGGCTCCTGTAAAGCACCTAGCACAGTTCAAACAAGAGAATATGAAATAAGGGTTCAAATCGTGTGAGACAGATTCTAAGCTCTTTTGAGACTAAAGACAGAGTGTGAGCTACGAATCAGAATAGGCATTTGAGTAGAGCTTGGGCTTACTTCAGGCATGAGTTTGGTTTTAAAGAACATGTAAGAAAGGGTAGGATAGCAGAGGACACGGTGTTACCATATATACCATCTAGGTTTGATGTTTTAGGCTCTCATCACACCCTATACTTCCTTCTTTAAGAGCACATAAACATGGGCATTAAATTAAGTATTGACTTCTCTCTGTTCTCCCAGCTCTCAGCCTGATGTTTAACATTTATGTGGTGCATCAATCTGGGTACACGATAAAGGAAGGTGTGAAGTCCGGAGAGAATGAGTGCATGTTTAAGAGCAAAGGAAGAAAAGCTGTTTGAGAAGGGAGTGAGGAATGAGAATGGTGGTAAGGCAGGAAGCTATGTGATAGATAGCTTGGCAGCCAGGCTAGGGTCTTTAGTTTTGATGGGGTTGGTGAAAGGGAAGGGGTCCCTGGGTAGTGAAAGCAGAGAGAAGACTAGATTTAACATAAACATTATCTGGTAGTCATATGCTGAACAGACTACAGCTTTAGCCTTAGCCATAAGGCAATTTTTAGGTGGATCAATTAAAGAGAAAGAGAGAAAAACACCACCGCGATGATTTGATCTAATTGGTGGTCTAGTGAAACAGACTTTTTCCACCATGTATGCTAACCTCCACCCTGTCCCTGGCCACTTATTTAGGCAGCCTCAAGGCTTTAGAATATTACCTTCTATTGTACAGGAAGGCTTTGTCTTCATCTTCTGCCATTCCATATTATTCCTAGAGCTTTCATGTAAACACAGAATCATAAAAACACACAGCTGAAAAGATCCTTAGGGCAGCTACGGGACTGTTGTGAGATTTAAGGATGAAGTGTTTAAAGCACAAAGCATGGTGTTCAGAAAATCAGACCAAAAACTAGAAGTGGAAATTATTAACATTTTCTTCTTCTCCTTCTTAATTATCTAGTTTAGTCTTTTTGCTTAACAGATGAGCTATTGGTACCCAGGGATTGAGGGCTTCCCCTGAGCTCGCATAGCCAGCAAGTGGCAGAGTTGGGATTGGAACTCAGACCTGCTGACCTCCTCTCCCATTGCCCTCCCTACTCCCACTTTGGCAGCGAGACTGTCTTAGAAACAAGGAAAGCCCCCATTCCAGTTAGATTTGAGGCAGAAATGCGTCTTGGCAGAGGATTACCTGACACACTCTCAGCAAGCTTCACCTGTCAAGATTGCTACTATTTCATTTATTTATTCCCTTTTTCTAATCTAAATTTTTTTCTTTGTGAATGAGGTCATTAAATTATACAAAGTCATTAAGCACTTCCATGGCTTCCAGCCAAGCCACCACGGGCCATCAAATCCTCACTTCCAGAGCCTATGCTTGCTTGGCAGTGGGAAGTTTGTAAGTGCAACTATGTACCCACTGAGACTCAAAGACTTTTTTGGTCATACTAATTAGACCAAATCACTCAGCCGGGTCTACACGATGCTGCATAGGGCTTAGAATCTGGATTGGCGCTTACTGTGGTCCCATGGGCTTTGCTGCTTTTATCCATCTGCAAAGGCACTTCCTTCCCTGCTTTGCATAGTGTTGAGTATTGGCCTTTTAAGGCAAAATAAAACCTTCTGGAGCCACAGTAACAGCAGCTGTGGGGACTAACTGGAAATGAGGGAATCCCACTCTGATGTACTTGAAGCGCCTCAAGTTTCTGCTTCAATCACTGTTTTACTTCTTTACTTGGAAGCAAGCAAATTAAGCTGGCAAACTGAGTTTTCTACGCACTTAGAAGGGAAATGAGGAAAATGGAAGGGTGGTAGGTCTTTCCTCTACCTTCCTACATCGTTAGTTTGTCCCATCCACACTGCTGTCAAACTAATAATTATTTTAAAATGAAAACTGGGACATCATCTCTCTGCTTAAGCTAGCATCTCCTCATTCCTCACACAGGATGACGTCCAAACACTCTAGTCTGGCATATCAAATCTTGTGGTATCTACCCCTTCCTTATGTTGTTATCCTTATATTGCACCACTTCCCCAGTGCAGGCTATACTCCAGTCACCTTATTCTACACGCATTTAGCCCAACGAGGCAGTATACTGGAATGGTTAGGAGTACCCACTCTGAAGTCCGGCTGCCTGAGATCATGGATGCTGCATTGCAAAATTTCAGAGGGGCTTTCTTCATACTGTGGCTAGCATTTATTGAGCACTTACTAAGTGCTAGGCATAGTTCTTCCTAGTGATTATCTTGTTTAATCTTCACAATAATCTATCAAGTACTATTATTAACTCCATTGAACAGGTGAGGAAATCAAGACTTAGAGAAGTTAAGTCAAGTCAAGGCAAGGTCATGTACTTGGTAAATAACAGCTGAGATATAAACGGGCTAATTTAATTTCAGAACTCAAGGTTTTAACCACTCTGCAGTGCTGTCTCATTGTTTTCTCTTCCAAACTGATCTTCTTCCTGGATACTCTTATCTTTGGGACTGAAAACCAGTTACTGAGCAACCTAAGCCAGAAGCCTGGGATCCATCAGAAATGTTCTTTCTATGTCAAGTCCCCATATTCAGTTAGCTGGTAGATTTAATCTTCTTAATACTGGAAATATCTCCCCAAACTCCACTTCTTAACCTATTGCCAAATCAACATTACCTTTTAAAAATGCTTAAAAAATTTATACCTTATTGTGCTAAAATATATATAATATCAAATGTCATATTGGCCATTTTTAAGTGTGCAATTTAGCGGCATTAATGGCATTCACAATGTTGCACAGCCATCACCACTATTTATTTTCAAAACTTTTTTATCACCCCAAACAGAAACTGAGTACCCACTAAGCAATAACTCCCTAGTCTCCCCACAACACCTCCTGATAGCCTCTAATCTACTTCCTGTCTCTATAGATTTGCCTATTCCAGATATTTCATGTAAATGGAATCATACAATATTTGTTCTTTTGAGCCTAGCTTATTTCACTTAGCATGTTTTCAAGATTCATCCATTTCATACGATGTATCAGACATCATTTCTCTTTATGGCTGAATAATATCCTATTGTATGGATATACTTTGCTTTGTTTATCCATTAATCTGTTGTCAGGCACTTGAGTTGCTTCCACCTTATGGCTATTGTGAATAATGCTGCAATGAACATTTGCGTGCAAGTATCTGTTTGAGTATCTGTTTCTAAATCTTTTGGGTATATACCTAGGGGTGGAATTTCTAGGTTATAAAATTCTATGTTTAATTTTTTGAGGACCTGTTAAACTTTTCCATAGCAGTTGCACCATTTTATATTCTCACCAGCAATACGGTAAGGCTCCGATTTCTCCACGTCCTCATCAACACTGGTTATTTTCCATTTTTTTGATAATAGCCATTCTGCTGAATGTGAAGTGGTATCTCATGGTGGTTTTGATTTGCATTTTCCTAATGATTAATAAAATTGAGCATCTTTTCATGTGCTAATTGGCTATTTACATATCTTCTTTACAGAAATGTCTACTCAAGCTCTTTGCCCGTTTTTTAAATTGGGTTGTTGGTCTTGTTTTTGAGTTGCAGGAATTCTTTATGCATTCCGGAAATTAAATCCTTATCAGATATATGATTTGCAACTATTTTCTGCCATTCTGTAGGTTGCTTTTTACTTTCTTAATAAATCCTTGATGCACAAAAGTTTTAATTTTGATGAAGTCTAATTTATTTATTTTTTTGTTTACGCTTTTGATGTCATATATAAAAACCCATTGGCAAATCCCGAGTCATGAAGATTTACCCCTAACATATGGCCTAACATATACCAGATATTATATGGAGAATGTTCCATGTGCATTTGAGAAGTATGTGTTGTTGGGAAGAGCGATCTCTCTGCTGTTGTTGAGAAGAGTGTTCTATATATGTCTGTTAGGTCTAGCTGGTTTGTAGTATTGTTCAAGTCCAGTATTTCCTTACTGATTTCCCCTCTGGATGTTTTATCCATTATTGAAAGAGGTATATTGAAGATTCCAATTATTATTGTAGAAATGTTTATTTCTCCCTTCAATTCTGTCAATGTGGGCTTCATATATTTTGGGGCTCTGTTGTTTGGTGAAAATATGTTTATAATTGTTATATCTTCTTAAAAGTGATTTTTCCATCAATATACAAAGTCTTTGTGTCTTGTGACAGTTTTTTACTTAAAGTCTATTTTGTCTGATATTAGTATAGCAACCCCAGCCCTCTTTTGGTTACTATTTCCATGAAATATCTTTTTCCCTCCTTTCATTTTCAATCTATTTATGTGGATCTAAAGTGAGTGTCTTGTAGACAGCATATAGTTGGATCATTTTTTAAATCCATTCTGCCAATTTCTGCCTTTTGATTGGATAATTTAATCCATTTACATTTACAGTAATTACTGATAAGGAAGAATTTACCTCTTCCCTTTTACTATTTGAAGTCTGTGTGTCTTATATCCTTTTGTCTATTATTTCTTCCATTACCATCTTCTTTTGTGTTTAATTGATTTTTTTGTAGAGATTAATTTTGATTCCGTTCTTGTTTCCTTTTATGTATATTTTTTGGATATTTTCT
Organism: Trichechus manatus latirostris; assembly: GCF_000243295.1. Classification (NCBI taxonomy): domain Eukaryota; kingdom Metazoa; phylum Chordata; class Mammalia; order Sirenia; family Trichechidae; genus Trichechus; species Trichechus manatus. Next base: position 4,404,660 of record NW_004444092.1, read on the forward strand.
TTGTGGTTACCATGGAGATTACATTTAACATCCTAATATTTAACAATTTACTTTAAATCTATACCAACTCTACTTCAATAATATAAGACTCTATTCCTATACTACTACTCCAATTCCCTTTATGTTACTGTTATCACAAAGTACATCTTTATACATTGTTAGCCCAATAAGATAAATTTATAATTCTTTCTTATTCATTTGTTGTTTCAAATCATGTAGGGCACAACATCTAGAGTTACAAACCAAAAGAACCATAAAACTGGCCTTATATTTGCTCATGAAGTTACCTTTATCAGGGATTTTTTTTTTCCTTTGTATGACTTCAAGCTGCTGTGTCGTGTCCTTCCCTTTCAATCTGAAGGACTCCCTTTAGCATTTCTTGTAGGGCAGGTCTGGTCATAACACACTCCCTCAGCTTTTGCTATCTGGGAATTTCTTACTTTCTCCCTCATTTTTGAAAGATGGTTTTGCCAGATATAGACTTATTGGTTGACAGTTTTTTTTTCTTTCAGCATTTTAAATATGTCATTACACTGTCCTCTGACTTCCATAATTTCTAATTGCATATTAGCTGTTTCGCTTATTGAGAATCCTTTGTGTGTGAGGAATCACTTCTTCCTTACTGCTTTCAAGATTCCTTCTTTGTCTTTTAACAGTTTGATTCTAATGTGTCTCAGTGTGGAATTCTTTGAGGTTTTTTTTTTTTTGGCTCTTGGTGTTCATTGAGTTTCTTGGATGTGTAGATTCATGTCCTTCTACAAATTTGGAAAATTTTCAGTCATTATTACTTCAAATATTCTTTCTGCCTCTTTCTCCCTTTTTCTTCTGGGAATTCCATAATATGTATGTTGGTCTGCTTGATGGTGTTTCACAGGTCCATTAGGTCCCTTAGTGAAAGTGCCTGTTACTTTTCTTCTCTCTTTCTTCTTTTTGCTTTTCCAACTGGAATAATTTCTATTGTCCTCTCAGTTTGCTGATATTTTCTTCTGCCTGCTCAAATCTTCCCTTGAGCCCTTGTAGTGAATTTTTCATTTCAGTTTTACTTTTCAGTCGCAGAATTTCTATATGCTCCTTTTTATAATTTCTATCTCTTTACTGATATTCTCATTTTGTTCATACATCATTTTCTAAATTCTGCCATCTATATGGGTGCCTCTGAATGACCTAATGTCCCAAAGTAACTCTCCCTAACATGTCCTCCCACAGTTTAGACAGTAAAATCGTGTGTATCAATTATAATGTTTTGCCTCAGGCATCTGTAGGTTGTTTATTAGCCTTACAATGTTTTTGAGCAATGACTTCCACTATTCCAGTCTGTGTGAGATCTGAGTTCAGCAAAACAGAGACAATCACTTTGCATCAGTCCTTCTGTTAACCCCAAGACAGGTTAGAGCAGACATACACAATAATTTGAGAGTAACGTCTGCTCTGCTCCCTCCAGAATCAGGGACCTACACTGACGACACAGGCTGCTGTCTTCAAGACTGTGCCAAGTCAGGGAAGAAGTGGAGCAAGGGCAAGTAAAAGCATCACAAAGTTTTCCTACTCTTTTTAAATTGCCTTTTTCTTGATTCAAAATTAATTTGGTTGCTACGAAACTTTGAATATTTTTCAGAGTTCTGATAAAGTTAGATTCAACACTTTCTGCCTTTTTTTTTTTTTTTTAATGTTTCTGTGGTGGGTTGGGAGCTTGGAGCTGCCTATTCTGTCATTTTGCTGATGTCACTCCAATATTATCTTTTTAGAATTAAGGAATAGCAAGAACTCAGAAAATAAGAGTTTTCTGGTTATGCAACAACAAAGCTGGAGTTTAAATTCAACACATCCAGGACAAGAGAACAACCAGATGAAACAAAATACTTATGTCAAAACCAATGATTTACTATCCTGTTGAATGAACGGAGTGACTGACTTCATGACTCAATGTTTTTGATAGCATTTTGTACTTTCAATAGCCAATTAAAATAAAAGTTCTATTGATCATCTGCTGTGCAAGGCAAGGGAGATACAAAAATGGTTAAATACAGTCTCTTCCCTTGGAGAATTCAGAGTTTAGTCAGGAAAGCTGTCAAATAAGAAATTAATATCACATGATATTTACTTAGGAACTCAATATGCATGTGCCATATAGACCCTAGTCTCTGTGGGCCAAGTACATTAAAATGTGGCCAGGTACCCAGGATGGAACTGGAACAATGCTAAGTATACTCTTGTTATAGGGTATCAGGTCACATCACAGGGAAATATTTCTCTTCTGCTGAGATACAGTAAAACATATTTTTTCAACTCAAATACTGTAATACTTTTCAAATAGTAGCTACCTTTATTGTCTACTCAATATTCCCAAACTTATCCAAGTATAATAAACAAATACTACATTACTTTCAATAACAGATGGTCAGCTATTCTTTCTACTCTGGTCAAAGATCCCTGAGACATACAATGTCACATAAAAATGTGGAGTTTAGTTTTATAGAACAGAGTCCCTGACATTAACATCTTTAATATACTTTGAAGAGCAAATGAGAAAATTACTGAAGACTATGTTCACAGTCATATCAAATAATTATAAATCTAGTATTTTAAACTCTGAATTCAGCTTTTGTTTCTTTCACGTAAGCTGATTCTGTTTGAAATTTTTAGGTGGGTTGGTTAATGTGTTTTCAATGGTGAGAATTTTCATACATCTTTGCTTCTCAACTCTCTGTAGTAAGGGGTCAGTTCCTTCCTTCCTCCATTCCCTCTCTCCTTCCCTTCCTCCTCCCCTCCTTTCTTTTCTTCCTTCCTCTCTCTTTTTTCTATTTCCAATATGCTCACAGACTGATCCTTTTGTAAAAGACAACAATGAATCACCAGATGTCACAGTAATGTCAAATCCCTATAAAAATTTCTAAATGCTTACTCTCAGTGTATTTACTTATTTCATTATAGACCAATAACTAACAGTTTGTGGACTGAAACCAGTCTGGGGGGTACACTTTGAGTAGATATTTTAAAAGAAGGCAAAGAAAGTAATCATCTATGTATCTGTAATAGGAGAAAGAAACGAATATAAATGTCAGAAAGTTAAAAATGACAATATGCTTAAGTTTTATCATTCAGCACTAACACAACACCAAAACTCTTTAAATGCCTGATCAATGCAAAGGTGTAGAGTGGCCAAAGACCAAGAGACATTCTATAAACATGGTCTACACCAGCACTGTTCAACAGAGCTTTCTCAGACAATGGACGTGTTCCAGCTGCACTGTCCAACACAGTAGCCACAGGCCATGTATGGCTATTGAGCACTTGAAATGAGGCTAGTGATTTCTGCTAATGACAGCAGAAGAAATCTTTAAAAATAACCAATTTTTAAAAAGAGGTGGCATGGACAATATTAACAAGTGGAGTTGCCTTTTGCTTAGAAGGATATTGCTTTTGAATCCATAAGCCCTACCCCTGCCCCCCACCCCATACCAACCTGCTATATCCTCCCAGCCCTCAGTGCTCCGGCCCTATTGCCGCCTTGGAGTTCACGTTTTCTTTCAGCATCCACAGGGCTGTTGCCAGAGCAGGGAATGACAACCAGAGAGTGTGTGAACCCTTTTTCCTTGTAAGAGCCCAAGTTAATAAGATCTCTGTGGCTCTCAAGACAGTCAAGGCTGTCTGGCAAAAGTGTTGAACCAAGGTGTTTGTGCCCGCATAGAATTAAGGCACAAGTAAAGCACTTATATCTGACAGCAGATTTATAATAGGAAAATCTCAGCAGGAGTGAAGAGTTGGAGACCCCAGCCACAGGCTTTTCATAAACTTTTCCTTGATTTAGTGACTCAAGCAAACAGCAAGAAAGGCAAACTGCATAGGTAATTTTATCATCTTTTCTCCAACCAGGACTATTTCATCTTCTTGGCTTCCTCACGCTGCTAACATGAATTCAAATCATCTGTGTTTAAAGTTAAACTCAGTGATTGGCAGTTCTTTATAGTCTCAGTCCATATTGAAGATTATTCTAGATATCTATCAGTTATTACTACAAGCACAGTATGATATTCAATACCTACAGTGAAAATTGTTTTTAACAGTGTAATGTCTGATCTGTTTTGAAAGAGATTTTAAACTAAAGAACTAACCATAACCAGGTGGTGAAAACCCAAACATGTTTCTCTTCTCTTTTTTTTTTTGGTAGGGGGCAAGGGAATGGGCGAAAAGAAAGTAAAGCATGTCCTGCAAAAGGCTGTTGTAATTGCATACAAAAGGGACAAAAAGAATTTCACTTTGGTTTTGCTGCATCTGTTTCTTGAACAAACAAACAAGCAAACAAACCCAGACTTATAAAACTTAACTAGATGCTTACAGTCTTTAAAACTTCATGGATCTTATTTCCAAAATATGTTAAAACTGCTATTATTTGTTGCAAAAACTGCTATTACCTAGGAGATGATAAAAATTTATTCTAACGTGAATGGTGTGTGTGGGAAGGGATGCTTACCTGTGTTCTTTGCAGTATCCTCAGAGCTACAAGAGCCGGGCACATAGTAGGTGAAAACAGATATTTTCTGAATGAATGCATGAACTTGTTAAGATATGGGACTACCGTTATAATTCATAATTGCACTTAATAAAGGCCGTTAGCTGTTTTGGCCAATATAATACTGCTCCATGGAGACAAAGGGAGTCTTGCGGTCTGGCTTTCAGCTGAGCTCTGCTGGCAAGCAGACGCTGAAGGTGTGATGCAATCCATCATTCCCAGCTCCACTCTGAACTCAGCCAGCCACCTGACTAAGTCCAAAAATGAAGAAAGGAAGAGACAAAGGGCAACATTTTGAGTAAAAGAAGGCAAAGAAAGCATGAGAAAGAGGAGAGAAACAGGATTGTAAAGTGGAAACAGATTGGAACATTTGTTTTTCCCTTAAGCTTATTATTTAGCACCTACAAATTTTATAGCTCCTTTTACACAAAAAGTTTTTTGCCTGATACAGAAATAACATAGTGTTCACTTCAAAATAGACTGTGTGTGGGAGGGCAGCATAAAAGCACTGAGCGGAGCTGGGTGTACTGTTGGACTGGTTGAGGTTTTCAGGTAGAACCTCCAGGTCAGGAAGTAGAAAGAGGTTACTTAGGTTTTGCTAGTAAAGTGGGGATAGAAAGGGTGGTGGTGGGGGGAACATCTGGGGATTCGATCTTGGATGAACGTCTTAGACTTTATGAGGCACCTCTTGTTGCTGAGTTCCCAGTGGCATTTTCAAGATTCCTGTAATCACTGGTTGTCACTCTCCGCCATTAGTGAAGGAAGGGAGTTGCAAAGGGGAGGAAAATCTACCACCTTATGTCAGAAGTGATAAATGCATTAACAGCGATTTGGAACAAATCTGAGAGTCAGAGAGGTGGAAAGATTCCATGATGAGGAAAAGAACATATATACACAATCTGGGGAAAAGCTGGCCTTAAAAAGATAGAATAAGAAAGAAGGGAAGGAAAAAAAGGAAAGAGAAGAAGAGAGAAAAGGAAAATGAAAGGAAAGAACAAAAGAAGGGAGGAAACATTAAGGAAGATTCTTATACTCTATTATCAGTCATATTTAGTTGGAGCCCAGAGCACACATTTCAGAATATTTATTTAAGCGGGCAACCAAAGGCTTAAATAAAAAAAAATCCTTCTCTGTTTGTCAATTTTGTTTTCCATCTGCAAATAATGAAAAATAAATGATTCTGAGGGAGATTGAAAGGAATACGTTCCATGAGGCTGTGGAGAACCACAGAGAAAAAGCATCAGGGTGGGGTACTTCCTGACCTTTTCTTGGCTGGGAGTCTGGGTGAAGTCTCCAAGACAAGAAGCATGAAAGCACTTCTCCAAGAGACCCTTTAGAAGTGCAGCTCTTTGCTGCACCAATACCACAATACAGAGGAAATCTGCTGTGTAGGCGTGGAGTCCTCCCACTTGAAAAGAGTTGGTGATACTATCGTGTCATGGAAAGATTTTCTTTCTCATTTTGTGAGCTGGAGGCATTTAAAAAGTGGAGAAAGCATGAACTTATGATTATGCCATAAAAAAAGATATTTGAATCTTAATGACTTCCTATAAAAGTATGTATTATTTAAAGCTGTAACAAATAACTATTGTTAATAAAGAAAAGAAAGACCTTCCAGGTCCCAAGCAAACTTTCAAAAGTCAAATCCAGGGAAGACTATCTCAAATTGACTTTCAGCTGGACCATCCCTTGTTTTATCATAACTATGGAAAACTTAAAGGAGCCCTGGTGGGGCAATGGTTAAGCAATTGGCTGCTAACTGAAAGGTCGGCAGTTGGAACCCACCAACGGCTCTGTGGGAGAAAAGAGCCAGGATTTGCTCCTGTAAAGATTGTTGTTGTGAGGTGCTGTTGAGTTCGTTCCAATTCATAACAACCCTATGTACAACAGAATGAAACACTGCCCAGTCCTGCACCATTATCACAATCGTTGCTATGTTAGAGCACACTGTTGCAACCACTGTGTCAATCCATCTCATTGAGGGTCTCCCTCTTTTTTGCTG